>NC_084735.1:52984267-53099267 GCF_033978785.1 Entelurus aequoreus
CCGGATGCGGCCCACGGGCCGCAGAATGCCCAGGTCTGCGTTAACTCATTGAAGAGATGTCAGTGCACCATCACGGTTTTTTAATTTGTACAAACAGGTAGCAGATGTAAACTCTAAGGTTTGTGTGTCAGCCAATTAGAGCGTGGTGTTCGATGAGCAGTGGGGAGACAACCAAGCTCTCGGATATGGGAGAAACGAGGGACACCAAAAGAAAGAAAATGTGCAGAAAAATCCTCATGCCGCTTTTTATGTTAGTCCGTTGTTTGCTGTCACACAATGAGACTCAATTTTTTTCATGTTCTTTGTCACTAAAATGATTGTAGATTTTTTTTTTTTACATTTTGGATTACACTGTAGTATCTCGGGATACGAGTTCCCCCATCTTACGAGTTTGTCAGGATACGAGCTGTCTCTCGGCTAATTGTTACGCTTTAGGTTGTTTGTTTGTCAGGACTTGGACTGTGGGTTGTTTGTTTTCCCGAGATGCAATAAAAGTTGGAGCGGGTATGGCGTGAAGGGAAGGACATATTTATTTTTACTAAAACAAAAAGAACAAAATAAAGGCGTGCACAAGGCGCAGGTACAAACTTGACAATGAAACAAAAACTTACACTTAACGTAGACTAAGGACATGAAACAAAAGAACCGCTAAACGTGATATGAATAAACAAAAAACTTACGTGGCAAGAAAAGAGCAGCATGAACTATGACCTGGACAGAGTACCGTATTTTCCGCACCATAAGGCGCCCCGTGTTGTAAGCCGCACCTTCAATGAATGGCATATTTCAAAACTTTGTTTACCTATTAGCCGCCCCGTGTTATTAGCCGCACCTACGCTACGCTAAAGGGAATGTCAAAAAAACAGTCAGTAGGTCAGTCAAACTTTAATAATATATTACAAACCAGCGTTCTAACAACTCTGTTCACTCCCAAAATGTAATGTGCAAATGTGTAATCACAAAAATAGTAACACTCAAAATAGTGCAGAGCAATAGCAACATCAATAACTCAACGTTGCTCGAACGTTAATGTCACACAACACACAAAATAAACATTTAAAGCTTACTTTCTGAAGTTATTACTCATCCACAAATACCTCAAATTCTTCTTCTTCGGTGTGCTTCACTTGTTTTTTGACACCATCGATGATGTGGACGCGCATGCAGTCGTAGATCAACAGGAACGGCGCTGCGTGAAAAAAGTCACCCGGTGTCTTCGCGTAAACGTCTATCAACCACTCGCTCATCTTTTCTTCATCCATCCATCCCTTCGAGTTAGCTTTTATGATGACGCCGGCTGGAAAGTTCTCTTTTGGCAAGGTCTTCCTTTTGAATATCACCGTGGGTGGAAGTTTCTGGCCGTTAGCATGGCAAGCTAGAACCACAGTAGGACGACTTCTCATTCCCTGTGGTGCGAATATTCACCGTACGTGCTCCCGTTGTATCCACAGTGCGGTTCACATGAATATCAAAAGTCAGTGGAACCTTGTACGCGTGTCTCTTAGTAGGAGACATTTTGTGGTCTTTACAGAAACACACAAATGAAATGAAACGTAATATCCGCGCGCTTCTTCTTCTACGGGGGCGGGTGCTCACCTTGGCGGTTGCTTACAGTAGAAGAAGAAGCGCTTCCTCTTCTATGGGGGCGGCTGCTTACCGTAGAAGAAGAAGCGCTTCCTCTTTTACGGGGAAAAAAGATGGCGGCTGTTTACCGTAGTTGCGAGACCTAAACTTTATGAAAATAAATATTAATATTAATCCATATATAAGGCGCACCGGGTTATTAGCCGCACTGTCTGCTTTTGAGAAAAAATGTGGTTTTTAGGTGCGGCTTATGGTGCGGAAAATACGGTAAGCAGCGTGTCAAGAGTGCAGAGCATGAATGTGGTGTCGCCAGGCTGACCAACAGAAAATGAAAAGCTTAAATAACACAGACATGATTAACAACAGGTGCGTGACTCAAAACGTGAAACAGATGCGTGACATGACAGGTGAAAACTAATGGGTTGCTATGGAAACAAAACAAGGGAGTGAACAACCAGGAACTAAGAAAGTGTCCAAAAAACAAACAGCACATGGCCAAACAAAAACATGATCAACACAGACATGACACTCCCCATCGCTAGTTGACGTAGTAAATGTCACAATGAACCGCATAAGATCCGACCGAAACATTCGGTCTTAGTCGCTATTGCATTAGCTTGTAGCTACACATCCATTTATTACAAACCAGATTGGCTTTTTTCATTTTAACTAAAATTTTTTTAGGGAAATTGGGAAACAAACCAAAAACTATACATTTGTTATTTTGTGAAAAAAATCTTTATTTATATACATTTGTTCAAACTGAAACATTCAGTGTTTACCAATATTTCAACTCCAAAGTGCATAGTGTGTATGGCCATTAAAGGCACATAGTCATAAGATGTGCCTTTCATGTTCACCAGCATCACTTACTCTGTTGAGAGAACATTGCGAAAACAAATTGTTAAATAACGTTCATGTAGAATGTAGGAAGGGGGGGAAGATATACAGTAGATTATGACAAACATCGCGATTCAGACGTGGACTATTCTGATTTGATGGACAAACGTATGAATAACGACGATACAGGGTTCTAAAACACGGAATTAGCATGGACAATAGGGATGTGAACCTTTGAAGAACTCACGATTCAATTAGATTCCAATTCTTGGGCTGAAAAATTTATTTAGAATCGATACTCAAATCAACACGATTTTCAATTCAAATCAGTTCTCGCAAAAGTATTGTTTGGTATATAAAATGTAAGAAAACCTTTTCAATACAGGTCACGAAAGTTCCCCATAGCTGTTGGCGTGTGGCGTATACGAGCAGCGAGTAAGTGCGACGATAGCATAAAAAATGTCAGTTTACATCCGAATCACGATTCTTATTTACCATAAGTTCCGAACTATAAGCCGCAATGTTTACCCTAATGCTTTGAACCCTGCGTCTTATATAGGGATACTGCTAATTTATGGGTTTCTCCAGGTTCAGACCACCCAATAAATGTAGCCTCGTCCACATCAGATCAATGTCATTAACGGGTGTGTTGAAGTTGCCGCAGGCTCAGAGGCAAATTTGCTTCGAGACGAAAATGAAAACGAGGCTGGGAAAATGTCGCCGATGGAGATTACTTCAGCGGTTTCAGTGCACAGGAGTGATGAAGAGAACGCTCAATGACATTTCCGGGAGGATACGGCATGCTGTGTTGCATCCACCTGTCACAAGCGCCTGCGTCAATATTTCATGTTTCAATGTGTAAAAAAAAAAAAAAAAAAGTTAAAGTACCACTGATAGTCACACACACACTAGGTGTGGTGAAATTACCCTCTGCATTTGACCCATCCCCTTGTTCACCCCGTGGGAGGTGAGGGGAGCAGTGAGCAGCAGCGCTTGGGAATCATTTTGGTGATTTAACCCCCAATTCCAACCCTTGATGCTGAGTGCCAAGCAGGGAGGTAATGGGTCCCATTTTTATAGTCTTTGGTATGACTTGGCCGGGGTTTGAACTCACGACCTACCGATCTCAGGGCGGACACTCTAACCACAATGCCTATATGTGGTCTTTAGACATATGCAAACTATATGTGTAAACACAATAAAAATGCACTAAATATGAAGTGGATGCTGCTTTTATTTAGGTGCGCTTATGGTCTGCACCTTACGGTATTACAATTCTGAACAGATTTCGTATTCATTTTTAAAAAGCTTTTAAGCCATCTCAGCGCTTACTCGCTATGTGTGTACGTCATAGATTAGCAGCAAAAATGAGCTTTTGTAATCTCTGACCTGTTTTGAAAATGGGTTATTATCAATCATATGCCAAATATTCGGTGAGATTCAGTTTGAATTGAGAATCTGAACAGAAACGTCACCCCAAGAATTGGAATCGAGTTCAATCGTGATTTTTTTGTAAGATTCACTGTTGTCATCTTCAAGATTGATATGTCACTGTACCTGCATGTGCCGATATATCCAGTCAATAAAGTGAGTCACGTTGCCGTAGACCCCTGGCTTGTTCTTCAACGCACACCCAATCCCCCAGCTGGTGTCTCCAACCAGCCACCACACGTCTGCCTCCTTGACCACCAAGGGTCCTCCACTGTCGCCCTGCAGCACACAGCAGTCACGACCATAATCAGTTGAATCGAGGCACTTTGACTTTTTTCGTCCAAAAGACTTCTTCAGTTTGGTGTCAGGTTTCCTTATTCATGTATCTGGTGGGCGTGTCACCTAGGAGTCGTCACCATTGGGGGGTTATTGTTGATGTTGTTGGAAGTGGGTGGTAAACAACCGTCTTGCATAGCAATGCAAAACAACTCGTGAGTGACCACTTCCCGTCGAGTGAGACAATGTTTGGGGGAGAGATGTCTGGACAAGAATGTCAGCAGATGATGGTAGATAGTGCAAACATCCTCTGTTTAGAGGCCCTTTTTAGGTAGTGTTTTTGTGGTTGTCTATGCATAGTTGGAACGTATCTGTGAAATATTTATTATTCATTGGAAATTTTTGTGTTCTCATTGTGTTTTACTTTGAAGTGGCAGCTGGTTGCAGCAGCTCTGTTCTCTCTCATATCCTCCTTTGTGTTCTTTTAATGTTTCCCTCTTGTTTCCATGTGTTTTTACTTTTTATTTACCTTATTTTTATTGAATCAGCACTGCAACCACATCATTTCCCAATTGTGGAATAAATAGTCTATGCAATCCTAACGTTTTCAATTCATATTTTCAATTAATTCAATTAAAGATGACAATGTTTGCCAAGATGTTGACTTAGTTGAAGTGTATTTTTTTTAGTTAGCGTCCATTTTACCTTTGTGTATTGACATCATCGCTTGTTTATTCAGCTATTTTGAATCACACAACTAACTGCAAATCTTGTTACACTATAATAAGTAGTCCCGTACGTGTAATGTATCGATCCATCGGACCAAAACAAAAGAAGCTACAATCGTTATGAAAGACATGACAACGGATGGATTGTTTTATTTTTTATATGCATTCTAACTGGTAAATAAATGTAAATAAAAGTCCGCTTACAGCAGAGCCAGGGAGGTTTTCTATTCCGCCCAAAAAACAACAACAAATAACCATCCAAAAAGCGCCAACAATGCTCCATTTACATTTTGTGACTTGAATATTAACCAAACAATTAGTGATATTGTTATTATAAGCGCTAACGCAGACCAACTATTTATAGCGGCACAGTGATCGCTGCCGTGTGTCCCTATTTTTACATCATCAAGTGGTCTGCTGCTTTCTCGCTTCCTTGCTGCCTAGAAGTTTATTCTAGATCATAAATGATGTCTCTCACCTGAATAGGAGAAGGATGAGGACGTATTCTGACAAGTTGGTACACTTTGACAGCCAAAATAGACCTGGAAATGGCAAGAACGACACAAAAAGGCGCATGGTTTTACCCCCATTTGCAAGGATTTTGAGTCATTCTTATTTTAAATGGAAATATACGAACATCCTAGCAGTCTGCATCCTAATGACAGCAGACATTGTACAGTAAGTGGTGTATTATTATGTGTGTTGGCTCTCATGAAGTCTGGAGAGAGCAATAATTAGTGATGAAGAAAAAATGTATGCTTTGGTAACATTCGGAATGTATTCCATAAAGGGTTTGGCGATGTAGACGATATAAATATTATATTTTGGCCGTAAAGAGCTTTCAACACTGCCGTCATATTTTGATAATGCATCTTAATGACACATTCTAACTTGGTCCCACAACTGAACGACCGCATCCTCAATGCAATGTATCTGGCAAGATAGCGGCTAAAGTCCCTTCACAGTGTGAAGACACTTCGCATCCGTGGCGGTAAATACACTAGGAAGATACAAGTCATACAATCTTCTAAGATAAGCCAAGCTCATGAATATAAACAAAGGTTGGCTGATTGATAAGTATACTATTAGTATATTGTCGATACTACAGTGATTGGATCAATATTTATTATTATCACAAAATCGTTTTTGTTATTCTATGCATGTATGTACTGTATACATATACGTCTCTGAAAACAGGAGGGATTTAAAGGGGAACTGGACTTTTTCAGAATTTTGCCTATCTTTCACAATCATTATGAGAGACAAGAAGATAGATGTATTTTTTAATGCACTCGTAAATAAAAGTCTGCTTACAATTAAGTCAATGGAAGGTTCTCTATTTCGCTCATAAAGCCCTCGAAATAACCATCCAAACAGCGGCAACTCAGGCTGGGCAATATGGATCGAAACTGATATCCCGGTATTTTTAGTCCGAATGGCGATACTCGGTATGTTAAACAAAACGTGCAATAGTGTTTATGTTGTCTAAGTGTTTTATGGCTAGATAACCAGTGTGTTGAAGCAGTTTTCGGTAACATTGTTCGTTAACGTTAGGTTTATATCCTCACACTTGTGAGCAGGGATAGATGGAGCTTCTACTCGCTCACTGCGATGAAGGTCGCTGGCTGTTCAGTTTGAAACTAATCTTCAGCCACCGCCCTAGGTTAGTCTGCATAGGAAACGGGGAGAGTCACTTTCAAGTCGATGAGTAGCTAAACATTTGACACACCGAGCAAGCAGCAGAGAGAAGCTATCGCTAGCTGCTGTGCTAAATCGCTAACAGAAGTGAACAACATAAACAGCAGAGATTATTGATAACGTCGCGACAAGGATAGATATATGTTCTCATGAAAATTGGTGTATGTTTAAATAAAGCTCACCAATAGCCAAATGTAGTCGGTGACCAAAGTCGAGAAGTCGGCAACAGAGCCTCCATATTTTAAAAAAAAATTGATTGTGTCAAGTAATTGTGCGTTAGAGAAGCCTACGTAAACACGCACAGGGTGGGGGTGAGCCAAATGGAATGCCCTGTGCTTCGCACGTCAGGCACAGAGAAGAGCAAAAGGCCGTTACAAAGGCGCATCAAAATATACAGGTATGATGGTATTGTCTCAAATATATATCTCTTTCTAAAATATACAGGTATGAACTCTAATTACTGGTATACCGCCCAGCCCGAGCGCCAACAATACTCCATTTACAATTTGTGTCCTGAATATCAACCAAGTATTAGTAATATTGTTATAAGCGCTAACACAGACAATGTATTTTTAGCGGCGCATTGTCACAGAGAGCTAAATAGCTTGTTGCTGTTATATTGACGTCATGAGCTGGTGAACTGCTTTCTTGCCTCGTAGCTCGTGGAAGCTTATTATTATTATTTATAGAAGGATTAGGACATAATCCGACAAGTTGGTCAACTTTGCCAGACAATTTAGACCTGGGAATAGCAAAAAAGACAGTAAAAGACGCTTGGTTCCACCACCCCCTTTTTCGTTGCTAGGATAATGAGTCATTCTTTTGTAACAGGGGCCATGTAGTGCGGCTGCGCCAGATTTACGTTGGTAAACCTTACTTCTCGACAACTTCAAGAGTAGTGCAGGCTGCTGGGCTGCCAGCTCGGGTTTATAGTCCAGGGGTCAAAACACTCCCCTCTCAATATGAACAACCACTTCCAGTCCCCGTGCGGAATGCGGTAAAAAGGCACGGGTGCTGAACCACCAGGGTTAGACTACATCCAAACATCCTATCCGTCGGCATCCCAGTGACAGCAGATATTGTAGAGTAAGTGATGTTTTATTATGTTTGTTGTCTCTCGTGAAGCCTGCAGTTAGTAGTAATCAGTGATGTTGTCGAAAGAAAAAGCCAACGTAGTGATGCGTTTTTGAAATTATTGTGTTGTCGTGCTTAAAATAATAAGCAAAATACGTAAATATTACATGTTACTTTTAATGTGCCTGTACATTAAATATATACTTACAGTGTGTATAAAAAAACATTGATGGAGGTGTTTGGATGTTTTTTAAAGCTCTTTATAGGCAGAATACTGACGCTATAGCTACTTTTTAAAACTAATTTTTAAATGTTTCTATTATCATTAATAATCCAAATAATACCTTGTTATATATATATATCTTATCGCAGGAGGCTGCAATGTATATCGTAATATAGATTTCAGCCCATCCCTAATTCTGGAACGATTACAGACTTTAACCGAAGTTTCTTTATCCTCCTTATCCAGATCATTGATGTCCTCACAGGAGTGTCCCTTTATTTTCAGATGCAGATCTACCCACAACCATTTCCTGACATCTCAAAGATTGTCTCATTCCACGAGAAGAGTCACCCTTAAGTGTTGTTTTGCCACCAGCCACGCGAACGACCAACCGCTATGCGAGACGGTGGTTCACCCGCCACGTCGGACGGACAACATTGGCAACAACGACAAAATGATGACCAGCCCTAGGAGCCGCGTCAATGTCAAACTCACTTGGCATGAATCCACGCCTCCCTTCAGTTCCCCAGCGCAAATCATGGTTTTAGTGATGGCTCCGTCCAAAATGTTGGGCTTGTTACAGTCCTCGCTGTTGTAAATGGTGACCTCAGCCTGATTGAGTTTGTCTGGAAGTTGCCCTGAGAAGAATGAACGTTTTAATGACACCTTGGTTGGTTTTAATGACACCTCTCAGTGCAGACTCACCAGAAAAACTCAAGGTTCCCCAACCTGTAATCCATGCTGGAGTTCCAGCTATGACCTTCATGTCATTATTAGGCAAACACACCGGCTTTACCGTCCCTGTCCAAAAACAGCTCATGTTAAGTAAAATAAATCATGATCAAAGAAAAGTGGCACTGTGTTTTTTTACTTGAAAATGTCAAAGGTTCGTCCAGCTTCAGAAGAGCAATGTCGTTGTCTTTGGTTTCAGAGTCAAACTTTTCATGGCTAATGATTTGGCGAACTTTGTTGCCGTCGTAAAAATTCATTTTCGACAAGCTGACGTCGCCTGAGCGCACGATCCATTTTGAGGGGTTTGAGAAACTGCAATTGAGGGAAAACTGTGGTTAGCAGATATACTCAAAAAAACTAAAACAATGTTTATGAATAATTCGGAGAGGGGTTGGTGGCACACGAGCCAAAAACTACTACATTTGATTTGATCTGGACGACGGTAAGGATACAGGAATTTATCATTCTCAATGATCTAGGGACGCGCCAACCGATCAGCCACCAATAGGTATCGGCAGATTTTCGTTAAAAAGCGTGTGATCAACCGATGCTAATTCGTGCCTTTCAATGCAAAAACAAAAGTTTGCAAAAACAATCCATCTGTGCGGCTAACAGCTAACTGCGCATGTCCATACACAGTGTGAAGAACTCCAATAAATTAATAATCATCACATCTATTGTTCCTAAATAAACCCTATTTTTTTTTTACAAATATTATTATCACTGGAAGACGAGGCTCAACATGTCATAGACCAAGTAGGAGCCAGCAGAATCAGAGAAAAAGCTAATCGCTAACTAGCTGCTAAGCTATAGCTTTGAATAAATAAGTGCTTACTTTGAGAATTCTAGATGGAAGCATGTTAAGGCAGAAAGTAAATTAACAGGAAATTAACAAGAGTCTAGAAAGAAGATAACAAAACAACAACTGTTGTTTTGTAGCTTCCAGGCTTGCACGTAAGGGGAGAGCAGATCCATCCATCCAGCGGTATCGGAATATGATCGATACTAGAGTTTGTTAATGTTTACAAATTCAGTGAATAATTCCCTGGACACACGACAACTGTGAGGGCCAAAACCAAAGGGTTTAAAAGAGTAGTAGAAAGTAGAGCTGCAACAACTAATCGATTAAATTGATTAAAATCGATTATAAAAATAGTTGCCGATTAATTTAGTCATTGATTTGTTGGATATATGCTATGCACATGCGCAGAGGCTTTTTTTCCCAATTTTTTTCAATTTTTTTTTTTTTAATAAACCTTTATTTATAAACTGCAACATTTACAAACAGCTGCGAAACAATAATCAAAATAAGTATGGTGCCAGTATGCTGTTTTTCCCCCAAATAAAATACTGGATAGGATAGAAATGTAGTTTGTCTCTTTTATCCGATTATTAATCGATTAATCGAAGTAATAACCGACAGATTAATCGATGATCAAATTAATCGTTAGTTGCAGCCCTAGTAGAAAGTAGTTTTCGCTTTTGCTTAGGTCTTGTGTACTATTTTATTGACTTTGTTTTGATCAAACAATTCTACATAATAAATAAAAGTCAAAAAAGAACTAGTTTAAATATTGTGTTATTGGTAATTGTCAATAGCATTCACCATAAATAAATGAGATATTTACAGTTGATACATTTGATCGTTATTGGCCGATCCCAATGATAGATGATGATGCATAAGACCCTCATTGAAACATCCCTAGCACAAATTCCAACTTTTCTCATAATTCCCATACAGCATTTTAGTTCAGCGCTTCATCATTAACACATAATAACTCCTACAGAACTTGCATTAGTTTGTTTTATATAGTCATCATTATCATGAATTGCTAAAATAAAAAGTGCGTTAGTTAAATGTGTTAGGCTCACTCTTCAAAGCAGTGTGCAGCTGAGACAATCCAGAGTGGGCTGATGATGGAGCCTCCACAAATGTGCCTGTTATCCACAGACTGGAGACTGACCTGCCAGGGCCAGGCTCCTTCTGAAGCCTCTGTACCACCTACGATGCGACTGCTGGGGGCCACAGAGGTATTTCCACAATCTAAAGATCCAAAGCAGAAGGTTAGCGTTACACAAGTGCACATGCTGAATGTGTAAAATTAAAATAAACAACATTTCTTACAGGTAGTATTATCACTGGAAGACGAGGCTACACGTTACACACAAAGTAGGACAACGCAGACGCAGACGAGAAGCGAATCAAAGCAGCTGAGCTAAGCGTCTTTTTGTTTTGTTCTCGCCATTCCCAGATCCTAAATGACTGTCACAGTCTACCAACTTGTCAGAATACATCCTCAGACTTCTTCTGTCCAGGTGGGATGCATGATTTGTGATCTACAAATATACAAATTTCCACTTTCCAAGGAGCAAGGGAACAAAGAAACACCTCGCCAGTCGATCATGTCGAAATAGTACACAGGCTTGCCGCTATAAATAGTTTGTCTTTGTTAGCGCTTATAATAACAACATCACTAATACTTGGTTAATATTCAAATCAGGAAATGTAAATGGTTATTTATTGGATTTTATGGGCGAAATAGAGGACCTCTCATTGGCTCCGCTGTAAGTGGACTTTTATTTACATGTTATATTGCATTAAAAAAAAATCCATCCGTCGTCATGTCTTTCATAATGATTGTGAACCATTGGCAAAATTGTATTTAAAAAAAGTGCAGTTCCCCTTTGAGGGTTTTTTTTTCATTAACATTACACTGCAGGGTTTTTTGTCACCCCTGACCTAAAAAAATACAGGATTTTTTACAAACCAAACAAAATTAGCTTTTTTTTTAATATTAAACATTTGTAAACTTGCCGCTATAACTAGTTTGTCTTTGTTAGCGCTTATAATAACAACATCACTAATACTTGGTTAATATTCAAATCAGGAAATGTAAATGGTTATTTATTGGATTTTATGGGCAAAATAGAGGACCTCTCATTGGCTCCACTGTAAGTGGACTTTTATTTACATGTTATATTGCATTAAAAAAAATCCATCCGTCGTCATGTCTTTCATAATGATTGTGAACCATTGGCAAAATGTTATTTAAAAAAAAGTGCAGTTCCCCTTTAAGGCTTTTTTTTCATTAACATTACATTACAGGGTTTTTTTTCACCCCTGACCTAAAAAAATACAGGATTTTTAACAAACCGAACAAAATTAGCTTTTTTTGGATTATAAACATTTGTAAACTCAGACAAAATAAAATTAAAGAATCAAAACTACAACAACAATTGACAAGAATTAGTTAATTGAACAATGATACATACTGATGGTTTAACATGCCTCATTTTTTCTGTAAAAATAATTTGTGTTGTTTGTACTCAAAAAACAACATTAGAGTTTTTCATTTCAGTGTTTTTTTCATTCCCAAATGTGAAAGTCTGACAAAATAAATAACCAAAAACAAATTCTCATGAGGGTATACTTTTATTTGGCATTTGTATTCCTATTTTTGATTTGCTGGTTTTAATGCATACTTTGTCTTTAATGCCAGCCTCGTTGCTCCACTCCCGCTGACCCTTTGGATTGAGCTTCTTTTTCGGTTGGAACTTAATCAATATTTCAGGGTGTTTTTTGTTTGTTTTTCTCTTCACTCTTCTATTTAGATTTTTGTTTCCGGAAAGTTTTCAGATTTTTTTTAACGTGAGCTCTTGGACATGAGTTCTTTAAAGACTTGAGATATATTCATTAGATGCACTTCAATGTCAGCCTCTGTAGTTTGGAGGGATAGTGAAAGTAGCAACTCACCTATACAGCGTAGCCCGACAGCATTCTCCAAGCAAATTAGACTGCAAAGGATGGGGATAAAAACACTTAACATACATTTTCCTTGTTTTCAATTCAGTGAAAACTTTAAACAACGTTTGAACATTACACTGTACAAATATACATTTCTATTGATTGGCAAACCTGTGAGATAGCTGGGATAGAATATGTGATTTTTTGTCACTTCCAGGCACCAGCCTCATGAAGCCTTTGGAGGCCAAAGAATTTGCATTGGTTTTGCTGTAGGTCACATAATCGTTCCTGAGGGTCGAACACAAGGTCGTATAAGATTTTCATTCACTTTGTTATAAGACCTAAAATATTGAATTGGTAAAAAAAATAATTTTTAATCACTTTAAAATCAGTGTATCACCCTGTTTCCTTACACAGTTTAGGATCTGGAGCACAGTATCAATTTACATGACCCAATCCAAACAACCTTTCCCACTCATGGTATAAATGAACTAAAACCCACAAATAAAGTCAACACACGGTCGCACATTACACACCTCCTGGACGTTATAAAACACGTTCAAGCGCTATATAGAATTTAAAATTACACATATATAAATCAATTACAGTGCAAGAAGGGTGATATGCAAAACACTCTCTCCACACTTTACCATGTTTGGCCCATTTTAGCTGCTTGATATTTCTGATTGATTACAAAACTTTAAGGAAGTCACCAGGGAAGTAAACAAGGTAGTAGTCAAACTTTTACGTACTTTTAAAATTCAAGGTTCATCGTTTATATTTTTAAATTGCATTGTCGTCAGGATCTGATGTGGGAGAGGGGAGGTTGTTAAAGTTGAAGTCGTTGAAGTTATGTGTTGTTCTTCAGTCTGCTACAGCTTGCTTTAATCAATGCAAACTAAAGTGTTATTTTGGTACAAATGATTGTTATTACGCCACAATCGACGCTCTGCTGTCTGGTGAAAAACACGTCATAATGTGTGTATTTGTGTATGCGTGGCCATGTGTGCTTCGCGCATCCATGCAACAACATATTGGTGATTACCCTCGAGAAATGGCTTTATGGCAGTGTTTACTGTATTCTTACATGTTTGGCAAACTTGCCTCTTCAAATTGGTGTGAAATCAATATGCAGACTTAAAGCACGCCGATCGCAGATTACGTGTAAAAACAGCTGTGTAAACGTGATCACAGACCACTCAGCGACAGCACACATAGTTGGTATAAATAATGAAATGAAAAAAGAACTGAAGTTAGTGTAGTGATTTTGATTGTATAAATATATATATACAGTATATCGTATATAAATTGTGTGTATATATGTATATAATATATTAATATAATATGTATATATATATATATATATATATATATATATATATATATATATATATATATATATATATACACACACAAATACATACATATATATATATATATATATATATATATATATATATATATATATACACACACATATGTACTCACATTTATATATACTGTATATACACACACACATATATATACACATACATATATATACATATATATATATATATATATATATATATATATATATATATATATATATATATATATATATATATATATATATATATATACATATATATATATATATATATATATATATATATATATATATATACGTATACATACATATACATACATATACATATATATTATTTTTTATTTTGTATTTTTTTTATATAGGCTTGATATATGTGTGGAATGTTGGAAAAGGTTTGATCAGGTAAAATTAGTCAAACAGAACAATGGTAATTATGAAAACCCCTAACTTATTTATCATTAACCATCTGGAAGGGACTTTTGCTGTCTTTAAGTTGAAGTGTAATGGTAATTGTTTTATGGCGACACTTCGTTTCCTAAATAACTCATTACGTGAATAATAATAATAATAATACCTGAGATTTATATAGCGCTTTTCTAAGTACCCAAAGTCGCTTTACATGTTAAAAACCCATCATTCATTCACTTCTGGTGGTGGTAAGCTACTTTCGTAGCCACAGCTGCCCTGGGGTAGACTGACGGTCTACCCCAGTACGGTTTGAATATCATTATGCAGTAAGTTGAATGATTCTAATATGCTTAACAAATATGCAACTATAATTATTTGACACCTGTTTATATTGCCACATTTGTTCAGTTACGTATGTTTAGCTTGTGTGCTATTGTGTGCTTAGCTGTTGTGTAGCTGCTAGCTCCTAGAAGCCTTTAGTCTAAAATGTTTACCGTATTTTCCGCACTGTAAGGCGCACCAGATTATAAGGCGCACCTTCAATGAATGGCCTATTTTAAAATGTTGTTCATATATAAGGCGCACCGCATTATAAGGCGCATAGAATAGACGCTACAGTAGAGGCTGGGGTTACGTTATGCATCCATTAGATGGAGCTGCGCTAAAGGGAATGTCAACAAAACAAATAGTGATTGTACTGACACTTCTACTTGCTGCTCGCTGTTCAACAACCCACTGTTCGAGTTTGTCCTCCAACTGTAGCCATCTCGCTTTGTTCCCTCGGAAACTCTGTTTAGTCTTCTTTACTTGGCGCAGGTCATCATGTTGCTTCCTCCACTTCCGCACTATTGATTCGTTAATGTTAAATTCTCTCACTGCTGCTCTATTCCTGTGTTCTACTGCGTGACTGATCGCCGTGAGTTTAAACTCTGCGTCGTAAGCGTTTCTCTTAATAGGAGCCATTTTCTGGTCTTTACATAAAGTTTAGGTCTCGCAACTACGGGACTTCATTTTCCCCCGTAGAAGAAGAAACGGTAAGCAGCCGCTGACTTCATTTTCCCCCGTAGAAGAAGAAGCGCTTCTTCGTCTACGGTAAGCAGCCATAGAAGGGGGAAGGGGGAAAATGAAGTCGGCGTAGTTCATACTTGCCAACCTTGAGACCTCCGATTCCGGGAGGTGGGGTGGGGTGTGGTCGGGGGTGGGGTGGGGCGGGGGTGTGGTTGGGGGCGAGGCCGTGGTTGGGGGCGTGGTTAAGAGGGGAGGAGTATATTTACAGCTAGAATTCACCAACTCGAGTATTTCATATATATTCCATATATATATATATACCGGTATATATATATATATATATATATATATATATATATATATATATATATATATATATATATATATATATATATATGAAATACTTGACTTTTAGTGAATTGTAGCTATATATATATATATATATATATATATATATATATATATATATATATATATATATATATATATATATTTTTTTATTTTTTTATTATACATATAAATAAAATAAATACTTGAATTTCAGTGTTCCGGAGGCTATCCAGTAGATGGCAGTATTGTCCTGTTTAAGAGTGTCACAACATTGCTGTTTACGGCAGAAGAACTGCTTTACGGTAGACGAAAACGTGACTGCTGTTGTTGTGTGTTGTTACCGCGCTGGGAGGACGTTAATGAAACTGCCTAACAATAAACCCACATAAGAAACCAAGAACTCGCCCTCGATCATTCTACAGTTATAACGTGATTGGGCAGGCACGCTGTTTATATCGTGGGAAAGCGGACGTGAAAACAGACTGTCGCCGCTGTCCCCACTCAGGTCCGCATGGAGCTGGAGGGGGCGTGGTCTCCAGCTCCGGCTGAATTCCGGGACATTTTCGGGAGAAAATTTCTTCCGGGAGGTTTTCGGGAGAGGCGCTGAATTCCGGGAGTCTCCCGGAATATCCGGGAGGGTTGGCAAGTATGGCGTAGTTACCGTAGTTGCGAGACCTGTTGTGGCTCAATATTGGTCCATATATAAGGCGCACTGTCAGCTTTTGAGGAAATTGGAGGTTTTTAGGTGCGCCTTATAGTGCGGAAAATACGGTAGTTTTTGTAAATTACCAATCTTGTGTGCTTTTTGGAAGACATTTTAATATTAATTGGCAGCTTTAATTAGTAAACACGCCGCAGGACTGCTTTTATCGGATCTTTTGTTTTAGATGCAAAACGATACTTTTTTTTTTTTTTTTTTGCTAATTTCAAACCAGTATCTGATATCAATATCGAACACCTCTAGATATGACAATGTCACACACCTAAATCATTATATGGTCACACGTCCACGGGCGAACACTTATTTTCTCTGTCATGGCCAATTATGCAAATCCGACAACGTCATGTTAACAGCAGAGAGACATTTGGAGTCCGACCTAGTTGGAAACACTGCGATACTATCGATGATCTGAACAGAACAGAAGAGAAGTTTACTCGTTCACCTCTTGTAACCCATCTCCTCGCACACAAGTTTCCCGTAGTCGTCGTCCCACTTGTCAGCACACACTGGCATCCACGACTGGCTCTGTGACGAGTAACTCTCCAACAGGAAGTTGCCTCCATGAAGACGAACTGCAAAAGGGAAATAACACCACAGTACTTGTGTGCCATACAACATAGACGGAGCATGTGTTAAAGATGTCAAGGTTTTTACAGCATTTGAACTCGTCTTCTCCGTCAGGACAATCTATGACTCCATCACACCACTGGGAAAAGCTCAGACACTTCCCAGTGTTTGGGCAGGACCTCCCTAATGCACATTGGTAATACACTACAGGTACACACGCACATAGAAAGAAGGGTGTACATGAACAAGAATCGGCTGAAATAAACAACTTGCGTTACATTCTTGTGACTCACAGAAGTACCACAGCAGGAGAGTGAGCACCGCCAGGATGAGGAGGACAAATATGGACAGAGACAGGATGCGGCTCCAATTGCATTTCTTTCTTCCTGCGAGGGTTAGACCAAAAAAAAAAGAAAAGCCGCTGAGTTGAGTCACTGTGCACACAACAGGTGCTGCGAGGAGTCAAGGTGAAACCAGTTATGTTAATACTCACTGTCAGTAACTACAGTTGGCCGCTACATCTGTAAGTGCAAGTTAAAACTCTCCTATGCAAGGCGAAAACCGTTTATCAACAACACCCAGAAACGCCGTCGGCTTCGCTGGGCCTGAGCTCATCTAAGATGGACTGATACAAAGTGGAAAAGTGTTCTGTGGTCTGACGAGTCCACATTAAAATTGTTTTTGGAAACTGTGGACGTCGTGTCCTCCGGACCAAAGAGGAAAAGAACCATCCGGATTGCTATAGGCGCAAAGTTGAAAAGCCAGCATCTGTGATGGTATGGGGGTGTATTAGTGCCCAAGGCATGGGTAACTTACACATCTGTGAAGGCACCATTAATGCTGAAAGGTACATACAGGTTTTGGAGCAACATATGTTGCCATCCAAGTAACGTTACCATGGACGCCCCTGCTTATTTCAGCAAGACAATGCCAAGCCACGTGTTACATCAACGTGGCTTCATAGTAAAAGAGTGCTGGTACTAGACTGGCCTGCCTGTAGTCCAGACCTGTCTCCCATTGAAAATGTGTGGCGCATTATGAAGCCTAAAATACCACAACGGAGACCCCCGGACTGTTGAACAACTTAAGCTGTACATCAAGCAAGAATGGGAAAGAATTCCACCTGAGAAGCTTAAAAAATGTGTCTCTTCAGTTCCCAAACGTTTACTGAGTGTTGTTAAAAGGAAAGGCCATGTAACACAGTGGTGAACATGCCCTTTCCCAACTACTTTGGCACGTGTTGCAGCCATGAAATTCTAAGTTAATTATTATTTGCAAAAAAAAATAAAGTTTATGAGTTTGAACATCAAATATCTTGTCTTTGTAGTGCATTTAATTGAATATGGGTTGAAAAGGATTTGCAAATCATTGTATTCCGTTTATATTTACATCTAACACAATTTCCCAACTCATACGGAAACGGGGTTTGTAAAAAAAAAAAAGGACAGATTTACATACTGCAGTATTACTCCCACTTAGTCAAATTTAAACAGTGCTGCTTGTGCTGCAGATAAGATGGGGAAGCACCAGAAATATGTTGCTGGGGAAATGAAGCGGAATTTGTAACTACTTCCTTGTATAGCGAAAGAAAACATTTGATGCGAAAGGCACTATTAATAATTTGTGAATGTAAGAGATTCAAGAGAACAATCCTGGCTCTGCAGAATTCCAAAGGAGGATGTGGTTAATTATATCCAGGGAATTAGGAGCACAGTCAGCAACTAAAAAATGAACAACATAGTTTGTTGAAATGGATTAAGATTCTGCAGCGGCCTAATTAAATAAATAAATCCGATAACGTAGGGGGTAAATCCCGATACTTCCAAAACAATACAGATGTTGGAGCTCTGAGTATATAAAACCGATATTAATATGATATCAGCTAAATCACACAACATACTTGTATTATTTTGTGGTGTGGAATGTAGTGTTGTCCCGATACCAAAATTATTTCGATATTAAGTGTCATGATCCGTGGTCCGGATCATGTTTTGTTTAGTTATGCGGTTAGTTTTGGACTTCATTAGTTCCTGGTTTCACTTCCTTGTTTTGTTTTGTTTCCATGGTTACTCATTAGTTTTCACCTGTCACGTCACGCACCTGTTTTACGTTTTGAGTCACGCACCTGTTTTCACCAATCATGTCACTGTTATTTAAGTCTACCTTTGTTCATCACTCGTTCTGCCTGCATTGTCTGTGTCACAATGGTTCATGTCTCTTGCTGACCAAGTAAGTCATAGTCCAGGTCATAGCTTCTGTTAACTAGCAGCTTCTTTTGTGTTTTAGGCACGCTTGCCCTTTTGCTTTCTTGTTTGTGTTTGTGATAGCTGGAGTGATTTATGTTTAATAAATCCAAGCTCACCTTCACGCTGTCGTCCGGAGCCGTTTTGCATCGGAAGAACAACCACGCAGCGAGCTGCGGATCCCCCCACGTGACATTAAGTACTTTTCTAAATAAAGGGGACCACAAAAAATGGCATTATTGGCTTTATTTTAACAAACAATCTTAGAGTACATTTAACATATGTTTCTTATTGCAAGTTTGTCCTTAAATAAAATAGTGAACATACAAGACAACTTGTCTTTTATTAGTAAGTAAGCAAACAAAGGCTCCTAATTTAGTCTGCTGACATATGCAGTAACATGTTGTGTCATTTATCATTCTATTATTTTGTCAACATTATTAAGGACAAGTGGTAGAAAATGAATTATGAATCTACTTGTTCATTTACTGTTAATATCTGCTTACTTTCTCTTTTAACATGTTCTATCTACACTTCTGTTCAAATGTAATATTCACTTATTCTTCTGTCGTTTGATACTTCACATTAGTTTTGGATGATTCCACAAATTTGGGTATCGATCCGATACCAAGTCGTTACAGGATCATACATTGGTCATATTCAAAGTCCTCATGTGTCCAGGGACATATTTCCTGAGTTTATAAACATAATATACATTTGAAAAAAACGAAAGAAGATGTTGTAATGCCAAAAAATATCGATGTAATCATAATAGTATCGACTAGATACGCTACTGTACTTGGTATCATTACAGTGGATGTCAGGTGTAGATCCACCAATGGCGTTTGTTTACATTTTAACGCCGGTGAGCTACGGTGTGTAGTGAAGCATGTTTAGCTATTCCTCGTCCTGCAGAGATGATACTTGTAAGAAACTTACTTTATTTGTCACCATGGAGGTGAGGATTAGTGATACTTTTCAGAGGCAGTATAGTACCGAATATGATTCATTAGTATCGTGGTACAATACTAATACCGGTATACCGTACAACCCTAGCCCAATGTAAGAAAACGCTTGATCCAGTGACGATATCCATGATCATTGGTAGCAATTAAAAACACCAATCCGTTAATGTATACTTGGGCTGTCTCTAAGTTGAATTGGAGTGGTAATTTGTTTTTGGCAAAACCGAGTAGCCCCAAAAATGAAGATAAGGCCATGACGCAGTAAATTGAATAATGCGGACACGTTTGTTGCTGGATACTTTCTAATACTCTGAGACTTTGTATGTCTATATGAAACTATAATTACTTGTTCGGACGGCAATGTTGTTCAATTAAGGACATTAGCTTATATCTTACCGTGTTCACCTTTTGTAAATGACTAAAATGCAAGAAAAGACCAACCTTGTGTGCTTATTGGAGGACATGTAGATGTAGTGAGCAAAAGTAAATACACTGCAGGACTGCTTGTATTGGAGCTTCAGATACTTGTTTCATTTGCCTGTCTTTACAGTGATGCAAATGAACAAGGAGACAAACTTACAAACAAAAAGACAAATAAATAACTTTGTTACAATAAAATCACCAGAAGCAGTTAAGGCATTCAAGGCTGATCTTTTAAATCAGGATTGGCAAAATGTTTTTGTGGAGGACACTAATGAAGCATACGATACATTCCTGGATATATTTCTGACACTTTATGACCATCATTGTCCATTGAGAGAATATAAGCAAAATACTAAAAAGAGGGAGAAACCATGGATAACAGGGGGTTTAGTAAAAGCCTGTAAAAAAAAAAAAAGGCTTTACAAGGAATTTATTAAGCATCGAACAACAGAAAATGAGGACAAATATAAAAAGTATAAAAACAGATTGACATGTATCATGAGGCTGCAACAAAAAAACTATTATGAACAATTGCTGCATAAACATAAAAATAATATCATTGAAACCTGGAATGTGCTAAATACAATGATTAAAAAATCTAGCAAAAAGGATTTTACAGCTTATCTGGTAAAAGATGACAACTCAATTATTGAAAATATAGAAGAAATAGCCGAGGAATTCAATAAGTTTTTTGTGAATGTTGGCCCAAATTTGGCAAAAAATATAAATTTTAATATGAATGATGAGAAAAAGTTAAAGCGTGCATCTGACATTAAAAATTCAATGTTTCTTGGCGGAGTTTGTGAAAGTGATGTGTTAGAAGTGGTCAGAAAGTTTAAAAACAAAAAATCTGTCGATGGTAACAACGTGGATATGTCACTCGTTAAAGAAGTGGTGGATTGTGTCCTGAAGCCGTTTACTTATATATGTAATAAATCTTTATCAACTGGAACTTTTCCTGACAAAATGAAAATTGCTAAAGTTATTCCAATTTATAAAAATGGTGATAAACACATGGTCTCAAATTATAGACCTGTGTCTCTACTACCTCAATTTGCAAAAATTCTTGAGAAATTATTTGTAAATAGACTTGATCAGTTCATTGACAAACATGAGCTACTGAATGATCAGCAGTATGGCTTCAGGAGTAATCGATCTACATCCCTAGCAGTGATGGACTTTGTAGAAAACGTAGCTACAGCAATAGAAAAGAAACAACACACCGTTGGAGTATTTATTGACTTATGTAAAGCTTTTGACACAATCGATCATTCCTTACTTCTGCAAAAATTGGAAAACTATGGCATAAGAGGTGTTTCACAACAGTGGTTAAGTAGTTATTTAAGCAATAGATCTCAATATGTGGAAATTAATAAGACTAAATCACAGCCAAGAAGAGTAACTTGTGGGGTACCACAAGGCTCGGTATTGGGACCTAAGTTATTTATACTATATTTAAATGATATTTGTTCAGTGTCTAATAAATTGAAATTTATTATGTTTGCAGATGATACAAATGTATATTGTTCAGGAGAAGACTTGAAGGAAGTGTTGAGGATAATAGAGGTTGAGTTGATTCAGCTAAAAAAATGGTTTGATATTAATAAGTTATCATTAAATGATAAGAAAACTAAGTTTATGGTGTTTAGTGGTGCAAGGACAAACTGTGAAGCAAAATTAAAATTAAATCAAGTGGAAATTGATAGAGTATATGAAACTAAATTCTTGGGAATAATAATTGATCATAAATTATGTTGGAAACCGCATATTGAATATATAAAGGGAAAAATATCCAAATCCATTGCTATTCTTTATAAAGTAAAACACATGCTGAATAAGAAATGTTTGCATATGTTATATTATTCTTTTATTTTTCCATATTTAACATATTGTGTTGAAGTTTGGGGAAATGTTTATAAAACAAACGTAGACCCAATAATTAAACTTCAAAAAAGGGTCATTAGAATAATACACAAAGCGTGCTACTATGAACATACCAATCCATTATTTATAAGTTCTAATGTGTTAAAATTTTCAGATATTGTGTTTTTAAAAACAATGGAAATTATGTTTCGAGTAAAGAACAACAGCCTTCCAGCTTGTATTCTTAGGTTATTTCAATTAAGAGGAGTAAAGTATAATTTACGGGGGATATTGGTTTTCGAAATATGTAAAGCAAGAACAAATACAAAATACAAATGTATATCAGTTTTAGGAGTTAAATGGTGGAAAAAGCTCAGTGATGAGTTGAAGACATGTACTTCTTTGTTAAGGTTTAAGAAAACATTGAAAGGTGAAATAATTGAAAATTATAAAATATAGCAACGATTACTTTCATCCCATTGATTTTTTTTTTTTTTTTTTTTTAATGTTGATGTTCCAGGTAATCTTATTTTCAGTGAAGGTATAGGATAGGCAAATATAAGCCTTGGCTTCAGCCTATTCCTTTTTCGGTCATGCTTTTTCTTTTCTTTTCTTTTTGTGTGTAAATGTGTATGATTGTTATATATGTATAATTTGTACTGTACTGTCACACAAAATGGTTAATGGTTGATCATATGACCGAAATAAACTTATTTCATTCATTCATTCATATCGGACTGATATGTGGTATCAATATCGGATTGTGACACTCCTTCTAAACAGTATCTAAAGGCGATAAGGTTTCCTTGGCTCCATGTTTATGTTTGTCATGGAGAGTGACGTCGGCAAGAGTGGGTAAAGTTCGTCAAAAATAATCAAGTAGTTTCTCCCTTCCCGAGCAACTAATCAAAAGATCACAATTGTCAGGACACACCTTTAAAAATCAATCATCTTTAAATGATTCAATGTTGATTTCGCAGCATAAAACCTTGTGGATTATTCTATTGCAGGGGTCACCAACCTTTTTGAAACCAAGAGCTACTTCTTGGGTACTGATTAATGCAAAGGGCCAGTTTGATACACACTTAAATAAATTGCCAGAAATAGTCAATTTGCTCAATTTACCTTTAACTCTATGTTATTTTTAATAATTAATGATATTTATCTTTGTGGAAACACTGATCATCTTAATGATTTCTCACAATAAATATAAATAGAAACAGATAAATATCAATATGCAACACTTTATTTTTATATTTTCTCTAAGTGCGCATTTTTCAAATTGAACATTTTCAAATGATCACTTCTAAGACAGTCTTGTGAAATCACAATACCCCATTTTAACTAGCTAGCCACTAACATTTTTTAACAAATCATGAATTACTTTGCACCATGTTTGTACAAATAATAACTCATGTAAAATACAAAAGTCAACTCTCAAATTTTTAAATAAATCATGTCACACTTTGAACTGGACACCAAATCTGTTATCTGTTTCTTTGTCAGTGAGTGAAGACCAAGTCTTTAAAATATGTTCTTGGATTTTCAAATTCTATTTGAGTTTTGTCTCTCTTAGAATTAAAAATTTCGACCAAAGCGAGACCAGCTTGCTAGTAAATAAATCAAATTTTAAAAAATGGAGGCAGCTCACTGGTAAGTGCTGCTATTTGAGCTATTTTTAGAACAGGCCAGCGGGCTACTCATCTGGTCCTTACGGGCTACCTGGTGCCCGCGGGCACCGCGTTGGTGACCCCTGTTCTATTGTGTCAGTGAACAAAGCAAAATGCATGTCCACTTTTGAGTGTAATGAATTTCACCAACAGCACAGGTGTTCCGCAATTTTTGTTAGCACAGTAATTTGTTAAAAAAAAACAACTACATTTTCCACATAAGAAATCATGTAAATCCAATTAATTTGTTCCAAACACACCATATGAAATACATGTAATTATGGAATAAAATGGCTAAATGAATGGCTAAATGAGGGAGGGGGGTGAGGCATGCGAATGCCTCGGGATACGAGCTATTCTGGATAAGAGCTGTCTCCCGACTAATTCTTATGCTTTAAGTTGCACGAAAATATTTGAGGTACAAACATCCCCGCCATTAGTTGGCGTAGCGAACGTCACAGTGAACCCCGTGAGATCCGACCAAAACATCAGGTCTTATTTGCCAGCATTAGTGTCATGTCTGTGTGATCATGTTTTGTTTGGGTTATGTTCAGTTTGGTTTTTGGACTCTTTGTGCACTCTTGTTTGTTTTGTTTCCATGACAACCCATTAGTTTTCACCTGTCCTCATGTCACGCACCTGATTCATTTGGACTCACACACCTGTCATTAATCATGTTCAAGACTATTTAAGCCGATAGTTGCCAGGAAGTCAGCCTGGCGACTTTGATTTCTATGACTTCTGCTACCCATGCTACCATAGTTCCATGCCAAGTGAGTTTTGTCTATATTCCTGTCACAGTAAGTGTTTATTTGTTTCATGTTCATAGTTTTTTGCCCAAGTGCTAGTTTTTGTTTCATTGGTCAAGTTTGTTCTCCGCCTTTGTGCGTGCCTTTTGTTTTGTACCTTTTGTTAGTGTTAAAATAAAATCATGTATTTACCTCCAAGCCGATCCAACCTTCTTTGCAACTCGGGAAAACAAACACCCCATAGTCCACGCCGTTATGACAATTAGCTTATAGATAGAGATGGACATACATTTGTTTTTTTCAAACATGAAGGAAGAAGGTGAGTGCTGAGAAGAAGTGGATGACATTCATTGAATTAAAGAAAGAAATCTGATATCAGTAGAAAAAACTGCATTTAGTTTAGACAATAATGAGTCATATATAGGAATATGGGATCCATTGTCTAAATTTGTTTTAACTATTAAATTAGCCTAAAATATGACTAATTGTATCTTTGTTGAAAATATTGGGACACAATGTGTTGCCAAGCTTATGAGATGCGATGCAAGTGTGGTAAGCCACTGTGACATTATTGTTAATTTTTTTAATGTGTTTATTTTTTATTAATGGCTGTGATGATAATGTCAATGAGGGATTTCTAATCACTACTATGCTGGAATTCTTATTAATATTGATACTGTTGTTGATATTATTCATTTTTGTTCGACTACCTTTGGATTGTTTTGTGTCATGTTTGTGTGTCCTCTCAATTGCTCTGTTGATTGCTATTCTGAATGTTGCTGGGCCGGGTTTGGTTTTGGAATTGGAATTGTATTATTGTGTATTATTTTGTTGGATTGATTAATAAAAAAAATAAATAAAAGAAAAATCTTTTAAAAAAAAAACGCATAGCCAGCTAACTTGGTGAGGCTTTGTTTCTTTCTACTCCTTTTCGAACATGTTGTAAAGTGAAATGAAAATATGTAGCTCATATGCTGTATCATATTGTATCTGCATACATGTTCCAAATAAATGACCAGTTGGAGTGTAGCACTGCTAGTTTGCACCATACTAAAGTGCTTTCACTCACAACTTTCTGTGACCCCCCCATGGTTGATTAATTTGCAGTTGTGCTTCATTAAAAAAAAAAAAAAAGGAGCGAGAGCCACCAACAAAGTTTGATTATGTTTGGACACTGGATTTAGAGGACTGATACAGGGGTAAAGGGTCTAGTTTGTTACGGGCAATGTTTGGCCGTATGATAACTGAGACGATATTCAAAAACAAGGACAAATTTCAGGTGAAATTTGTTCGTCAATCATAAGAACATATTTTTAATGTATTTTATGTATTTTTATCTATTTATCTATGTTCTTATGTTTCAATGTGTTATGAATTTGCACTAAATTAGTTTTAGTTTTCGTTGTACAATGTACAATGACAATAAAGATATATTCTATTCTATTCTATATACGTCTGTATATTACTTATAGCTTTCTAATGGACTTTTACAATATTATGTCAGATCCACTCGACATCCATTGCTTTCGGTCTCCCCTAGAGGGGGGGGGGGGGTTACCCACATATGCGGTCATCTCCAAGGTTTCTCATAGTCATTCACATCGACGTCCCACTGGGGTGAGTTTTTCCTTGCCCTTATGTGGGCTCTGTACCGAGGATGTCGTTGTGGCTTGTGCAGCCCTTTGAGACACTTGTGATTTAGGGCTATATAAATAAACATTGATTGATTGATTGATAATGATCAATAAACACATGACATATTTGCCTGACAATACATACTTAGAGAGTACCTTTGTTTTGAACGTTTTCCTGCGGTGTAGACTGGAAGGTGTTTTCGGGCGCGTGGGTGATGACATAACTTGGCGTGGCTTGAGGGAGAGAGGGGTATATCCCAGCCCGCGGGGCGTACGGCGGCGGTCTTGTATCCTCGTGCTGAAAGCCGATGTTATCATAAGCGGGAACATTTTCCTGTGTAAAAGACGACAAAAACGATCAATTGATGCTTATAGCAAGTAAATCAATTCAAATCAAATCAAATCAACTTTATTTATAAAGCACATTTAAAATTTACCACAGGGGTAGCCAAAGTGCTGTACAATAGGCAGGTTAAAAGATAATACGAGTACCGAGCAAACACAACACAACACAAACAGAACACGATAAAAAATAAATAAATAAAACATAAAAACATAAAAACAGGTTCACAGCAGGTGTATTATGGGGCGCCATTGCAGGATGGATATCACTCAGTGTTAAAAGCAATGGAATAAAAGTATGTTTTTAAGAGAGATTTAAAAACAGGAAGAGAGGAGGCTTGTCTAACACTCAGAGGTAGGTCATTCCAGAGCTTGGGAGCAGCAGCGGCGAAAGCTCTGTCACCTCTAAGCTTCAGCCTTGTGTCAGGGACCGTCAGTAGCAGCTGATCGGCTGATCTTAGGGATCGGGTGGGGCAGTAAGGCTGAAGGAGGTCGGAGAGATATGTTGGCGCAAGGTTGTTTAGACATTTAAAAACAAATAAAAGGAGTTTATCATTCTCAGGAATGACTCTGGTAATAGTTAGTGATGGGTGAAATGATACTGTAGAAATAATGAAACACAAGGAGTGATTCGGTGTCGCTTGAAGCCTCAATGTGTCACTTTAAGAAAATACACATGTGACCGATACAGCTGCTGTCACTTGACTGCAAAGCACCAAATCAGGAAGCGAAAAAAGAAAAATTCCTGTGTGGGTTAATTTTTTATCTTATAGCGCCGAATAACGTAAACATTATTTTTTCCGCTTCACTATTTGGCTCATTGATTTGAGCCAAATTGATTTGAGTTGTTCGTTTTATATTCCAATTATGTGCAGCTTATTTGTTAGAAAAAGTTCAAGTTAAAGTATCACTGATAGTCACACACACACACTAGGTGTGGTGAAATTACATTGACCCATCCCCTTGTTCCACCCTCTGGGTGAGGAGAGCAGTGAGCAGCAGCGGTGGCCGCGCTCAGGGACCATTGTGGTGATTTAACCCCCAATTTCAACCCTTGATGCTGAGTGCCAAGCAGGGAGGTAATGGGTCCCATTTTTTATAGTCTTTGGTATGACTCGGCCGGGGTTTGAACTCACGACCTACCGATCTCAGGGCGGACACTCTAACCACAAGGCCACTGAGCAGGTTAAAAAACAAAAACTATTAACAATTATATTTGATAGCTATCAATTTCATTTGCATAGCAGAGCAGCAGATGGCAGATGACGATAATGAAACAGCAACACCGTATCAGTACAGTGTCAATAGCGTTAGTGAGTGTGCCACATACTCACTATGATGTCATTTATCCATCACTGATAGTTATGGTACCACACTGAAGTGAGGACACCCTCATATTCAAATGTTTATATTTCCATAGAACACTTAAGAAATGACCCTTTGGTACAATATAAAGTAGTCTGTGTACAACTTGTAAAACACTGTATATGTACTGCCCCCTCAAAAACAAATAGTGTAAATTAAGCCTCGAGATCTACTGTAATTACTTAGAGGTGTACTCACTTTTGTGGCCAGCAATGTGTTGACTTATTTTTGACGGGACAATGTGCACTTATGCAAGCTGTACTGTGACTACTCTACATCGTATCAAAGTATAGTGTCTTTAGTGTTGCCTTCGCTCACTCTCTACTTTTCAAAATAAACTTACCTTAACCACATCCATGGTAAATCTGGCCACGCAACTTTTTCAGTGTGTCTAGCGTAAGGCAGATGTCCAAAATACAACCTTGAAAAACAAACGAATAAAAGGAATCATCTTTAATTATCATTTTTATTCACAAGCACTACAGTCAAAACATGTTGCACACCTTTTTGTTTACATTTAAATCTCCATGTATGTTCTCATAGACAGGTTCTGACCTTTATTTAATTTTCTTACAGACATCTGCATATTTTAAACGTCATTATATCCTTATAGTCAAGTATTACCTCAGTATACAGAAGGGATATTCAACAGGCGGCCCGGAGGCCAAATGAGGCCAGTTAATGACACGACCAGCCCTTGAGTTCATTCCCTCGTTTTCATTCAAAACGTGGGAGACAAACATTTTTGCAGCAAATTCCTAAAAACACTAAAGCAGGGGTGTCAAACGTACGGCCCGAGGGATGAGTTAGCTAAGTTTAAAAATGAACCTGAAATTTTTGAAATGAAAGAAACTGCTGTTCTAAATGTGTCCAGTGAATGTCGCAATAGTAATTTTTTGCATTTTTGTAGATCAGTGGTTCTTAACCTTGTTTGAGGTACCGAACCCCACTGGTTTCATATGCGCATTCACCGAACCTTTCTTTAGTGGAAAATAAAATGTTTTGTTTTTTTTCCAAATTCAAGACAAAGTTATATGTTTTTGGTAACACTTTAGTATGGGGAACATATTCTAAGTAACAAAGACTTAATTTACATGTATTTGGTTAGGGTTAGGGCCAGGGTTAGAGGGTTAGGGTTATAATAAGGCCATGCCGAATAAGGCATTAATAAGTACTTAATAATGACTAGTTAAGAGCCAATATGTTACTAAATTGCATGTTAATAAGCAACTAATTAATGGTGAATATGTTCCCCATACTAAAGTGTTACCATGTTTTTTTTACTGGTGCACAAAATGAACCGTGCATGAACATCACCTTGTTCAAACAACAAAACCAACAAAGTACATAAACTCACAACAAATGACACACCTGCAAATCAGTCTGACTTCTGCTGTTGTCGTATCCGTAATACGCTGATAGGGAGAAGTTTTTATTTACACGATGAGTCGGGTGTGTCTTGACCTCCGCCGAACTCCTGAGGCCGACTCACCGAACCCCTAGGGTTCGATCAAACCCAGGTTAAGAACCACTATTGTAGATTATACTACATATGTACAAAATAAACCACATGATGTTAGTACATCAGTCGAGGAAAATGATCAAACTACATAAATAACAAACTGTAATTTGATGTTGATATAATTTTTTTATCTTGATAGATTGAAAATTAACACCAATGAGTTGAATGGTGAACATTATCACATAATTTATTCAGAAAATATAAATAACGACAACTAAAGTATATATACATATATATATGTTAACCGTAACAGCTAATTTAAAAAAAAACAACAACATTATGATTTGTACAGTTTCAGAATGTGCTTGTTCTATTTAAAAACAAAGAAAACAATCTGAAGTTGTCTTTATTTTTAAGTTATCGTGCCGTGATTATACCAGTCCGGCCCATTTGGGAGTAGATTTCTCTCCATGTGCCCCCCACCCCCATCTAAAATGAGTCCGACACCCTTGCTCCTGTCATATAGAGGAATTTAGACCACTGTAAACATATTGGCAGATTCTTGCATTGGCATTTTAAACTTGCTAGCAAACAGAGGACACCGGGGTACAAACTTTTGATTTACATAACTGAGGCGTTCCTTTTTAAGTCCTCTCCTTTTTGGCAGTTACTTTTTTTTATCGTAATGTGATTTATGTAGTCACTATGGTGTTGATGAAGCTTGTTTACTTCAGATGCAGTCAGAAGTCAATTGCTCAACTTTAGTTATGCAAGCAGTGTTTCTCAAAGTTCCATTTTAGGTTCTCTCTTTATCATCATTTGGGATAATGAACTGGTGGCCCGTGAGTTCAGTTCAAAAAACATTTTTGCCGGAAATTCTTAAAAACACTCGAGTGCCGTCATACAGGTGAACTTTGACCACAGTAGCTTTTTTGCAGATGGTCCATAAAAACAGAAGATCGCCCTTGTAACTCTTGACAAAATAAATAGACCAAAATCAAATGTCTACTGTAGAGGACGCTGGTTCCAGAATATCCAAAATAAGAATAATAGTCACATTTAGCTTTCTGTAAATGAATGTGTTCAAACCAGTGGAATATCCTTGACTTAAGTGTAAATTGAAGATATTTGGACAACATATCAGTTTTAAATCGTTAACGTAAGTATAATAAATATAGAAAAATACCTTTATTTTTCTAGAGCAACAAGATTCTTTGAGAACATTTGGACATTTTAGCTGCCGTAAATTTCTGTAATAAAGCAATAAATACATTGCCTACCTTGGAATCTCCCGTCTGTTCCTTCAGCAATCAGAATATGTGTGCCCTCACCTGCTTTGTCCGATAGTCACTTTGTTGGCAATCAACAGCCCCGACCACACCTTTCTCTCTCTCACTGTGTGTACAAGCCAGCCTGTTGTTAGCCTCTCCATTTATTCAGCTCTTCAACCAAGGCAAGAGCAAACATATATTCAAACGGTTATCGACAAACCTAATCCTTAAAATTACATTCCAAAGCAGCGGCGAGATGAATAAACGCCAATTCCTCCAATGCATTATTAAGTCGGTTCAGTTAAAATCTCAACAGTACAACCTGTCGAAAGAAAAAACAACAACTTGTTGCTTATTTTTTCATCAAATTGACCATCAAAACACTGTTTTCTTAGAATATAAAAAGGTTTACCTTTTACAAGTAGAAGTCTTGAAGTGAGTCATGTGTTGTTCTTAATCAGTAACAAAGTTTGTGGGAACGCAAGACTAAGGACATATACTTGTGGCCAAAGGACTATGCGACCCTGTTAATATTTAGCTTGATGTTGGACTGTTTGACTGGCAGAAAAAAGAGAATCAGTGATGAAAATCTTGAAGCCAAAGGAACATTATGTACTTTTTGCAGCACAATTTTAGCAAGAAAATGTTTTATTTTAGTTTTATTTAAACAATACTCTCCACCTATTTTATTTCTGTATTCACTCACTTCAGAATCAGAATCAGAAATACTTTATCAATCCCCGAGGAGAAATTACAATTTTCAGCACAATCCCATTCTAGATCAGACAAACATTACAGGGAGACAGAATAGCAGAATAGGATCACTGACGGGTCTGCCAACTTCCGGCGCCCCTTACAAAAAAGGTGAGATACAGGTAGACAATGGGGGGTTTGGGGGGTGAGAGAGAAAAAAAATTGGTCTTCAGTAGCAGGTTTTGCTATAATTCACTCATTAACATGCTTTTGAAGCTTTAAAATTGAGAGTGAAGAGTAAAGTGTAATAATATTTAGTACATTTACACCAATTCTTTTTTTTAATCCTAGTGGAAACCATATGTGTCTATGAATGTTCTCATTCACCCAGGTCATTGTAATCTCAGGGCATTCAATTGATCGCAACTGCACTGTTTGGTTTGTCTTAGAAGATGTTTCGCCTCTCAACCAAGTAGGCTTCATTAGTTCATGCTCATAGACTTAGATTGGTCACGTCTCGTCTTAGATTGGTCAGATCTAGTCTAGCGGCTGGTGCCAAAACCACAAATATTTATACCCCAACACCAGGAGAGTGTGCCTGGGCAAGGATGGTTCCGCCCTATGGTAGCAAAACAAAACAACTATTGAAATGCAAAAGAGCAATCCTACTGTCAATGCCAACGACCGTCTTTGAAGTGTAATTTCCCCTCGTTAGCATTGAGGTATTGTGTAGCAGAACGATCGCCGTTGATGGACCACTATCAGCCCAAAATAGTCAGAATCATCAAAACATATATATATATATATATATATATATATATATATATATATATATATATATATATATATATATATATATATATATATATATGTACATACGTACATCATATATGTACATATATACTACACATATACATCATATATATGTACATATAGACACATATATACATACCGGTACCAAAATGCATTTTGATACCTTTCTTAATAAAGGCTACCACAAAAAAAGGCATTATTGGCTTTATTTTAACAAAAAATCTTAGAGTACATTAGTACATATGTTTCTTATTGCAATCCAAGAACAATTTTGGCCTTAAATAAAATAGTGAACATACTAGACAACTTTTTTTTAGTAGTAAGTAAGCAAACAAAGGCTCCTAATTTAGACTGCTGACATATGCAGTAACATATTGTGTCATTTATCATTCTATTATTTTGTCAAAATTATGAAGGACAAGCTGTAAATATTGATTATTAATCCACTTGTTCGTTTACTGTTAACATCTGGTTATTTTCTGTTTTAACATGTTCTACCTCCACTTCTGTTAAAATATAATAATCACTTATTCTTCTGTTTGATACTTTACATTAGTTTTGGATGACACCACAAATTTAGGTATCGATCCGATACCAAGTAGTTACAGGATCATACATTGGTCATATTCAAAGTCCTCATGTGTCCAGGGACATATTTCCTGAGTTTATAAACAGATTAATTTAAAAAAAAAAAAAAAGGAAAAAGGATTTTGTGACGATAAAAAATATAGATGTAATCATAGTAGTATCGAATAGATACGCTATTGTACGCTTTGTCAGGTGTAGATCCACCCATGGCATTTGTTTACATTCAGGCACGCTAGCTTTTGTTAGCGGTGACGCCGGTGAGCTGTTGCATCCTCCTACGGTGTGTAGTGAAGCATGTTTGGCTATTCCTCGTCCTGCAGGGATGATACTTGTAAGAAACTTACTTTACTTGTCACCATGGAGGCGAGGATTAGCGATTTAGAAATAGCTAAAACACTGCGACTCCGGATGGATGTTAGCTGCTAGCTAGCTAGCTATGCCTTTATCGTTTTTAGACCAAAATGCGTTCCTTCTCCCTTTTCTGTCTCCACACTGTGTCTGCTTCTAAGTACTCATGATTGTGCGCTGCCGAACATGCTCATCTGCTCTGAAAACCAATAATGTCATGGCCGTTAAAAAAATGAAATAAAAAAAATCGGGAACCGATATTTTTCAAACAGAGTTTAGTACTGTTTTTGATTCATTAGTACCGCAATACTATACCATTACCGGAAAATAAAAATGCAAACACATCACTTTTGTTTTTGCTCTCGTTTTTCATGAGTTGACCTCAAAGATTTAAACTTTTACTATATACACAAAATACCTATTACTGTCACATTTTTTTCCCCCCACAAATATTTCACTTCACTGCTTCTTTGCCAAGATAATCCATCCCACCTCACAGGTGTGGCATATCAAGATGCTGATTCATCAGCATGATTATTGCACAGGTGTGCCTTTAGCTGCCCACAATTAAAAAGGCCACTCTGAAGTGTGCAGTTTTATCACACAGCATAAGGCTACATACATCACAAGTTTTGAGGGAGTGTACAGTTGGCATGCTGACTGCAGGAATGTCCACCAGAGCTGTTGCCCATAAATTGAATAGTCATTTCTCTACCACAAGTCGTCTCTACAGGCATTTCAGAGAATTTGACAGTACATCTAAACGGCCTCACAACCGCAGACTGCGTGTAACCGCACCAGCCCAGGACCTCAACATCCAGCAGGTACACCTCCATGATCGTCTGAGACCAGCCACCCAGACAGCTGCTGCAACAAATGGTTTGCATAAACAAATAATTTCTACACAAACTGTGATAAATTGTCTCAGGGAAGCTAATCTGCATTCTTGTCGTTCTCAACGGTGTCTCGGCCTGACTGCAGTATGTCGTCGTAACTGACTTGAGTGGGCAGATGCTCACATTCAATTGCGTCCGGCACGTTGGAGAAAAGTTCCCTTTACAGATTAATCCCGCTTTTCACTGTTCAGGGCAGATGGCAGACCGCGTGTGTGGTGTCGTGTGGGAGTGGTTTGCTGATGTTAACGTTGTGAATCGAGTGGCCCATGGTGGGCGTGGGGTTATGGTATGGGCAGGCATGTTATGGACAACGAACGCAAGTGCATTTTATTGATCGCATTTTGAATGCAGAGAGATACCGTGACGAGATCCTGAGGACCTTTGTTGTGCCATTCACCCGAGACCATCACCTCATGTTGCAGCATGACAATGCACGGCCCCATGTTGCAACGATCTGTACACAATTCCTGAAGGCTAAAAGCATCCCATTTCTTCCACGGCCACCGTACTCACCGGACATGTCACCCATTGAGCATGTTTGGGATGCTGTGGATCGGTGTATACGACAGCATGTTCCAGTTCCTGCCAATATCCAGCAACTTTGCACAGCCATTGAAGATGAGTGGACCAACATTCCACAGACCACAACGAACAACCTGATCAACTATATCCAAAGGTAATGTGTTGCACTGCGTGAGGTAAATGGTGGTCACACCAGATACTGACTGCTTTTCTGCCCCCCCCCCCCCCCCCCCCACCATAAAGAAAAAATGTGCATTTCAGAGTGGCCTTTTACTGTGTGGTAGCCTATGGTACAGCTGTGCAATAACCATGCTGTTTCATCAGCATTTTGATATGTCACACCTGTGAGGTGGGATGGATTATTTTGGCAAAGAAGAAGTGCTCACTAACACAGATTTAGAAAATATTTGACAGAAATAGGTATTTTGTGTATATAGTAGAAGTTTTGGATCTTTGAGTTCAACTCATAAAAAATGGCAGCAAAAACAACAGTGTTGCATTTACACACACATATATAATATATATACATACATACATATATATAAAATATATACGTATGTATGTGATGTACACTACCGTTCAAAAGTTTGGGGTCACCCAAACAATTTTGTGGAATAGCCTTCATTTCTAAGAACAAGAATAGACTGTCGAGTTCTCTATTTCTGGCCATTTTGAGCATTTAATTGACCCCACAAATGTGATGCTCCAGAAACTCAATCTGCTCAAAGGAAGGTCAGTTTTGTAGCTTCTGTAACGAGCTAAACTGTTTTCAGATGTGTGAACATGATTGCACAAGGGTTTTCTAATCATCAATTAGCCTTCTGAGCCAATGAGCAAACACATTGTACCATTAGAACACTGGAGTGATAGTTGCTGGAAATGGGCCTCTATACACCTATGTAGATATTGCACCAAAAACCAGACATTTGCAGCTAGAATAGTCATTTACCACATTAGCAATGTATAGAGTGTATTTCTTTAAAGTTAAGACTAGTTTAAAGTTATCTTCATTGAAAAGTACAGTGCTTTTCCTTCAAAAATAAGGACATTTCAATGTGACCCCAAACTTTTGAACGGTAGTGTATGTATGTATATATTCACACATATGTATATGCATATAAATATACACACACACACACACACACACACACACACACACACACACACACACACACACACACACACACACACACACACACACACACACACACACACACACACACACACACACACACACACACACACACACACATCCATCCATCTTCTACCGCTTGTCCCTCTCGAGATCGCGGGGGTCCTGGAGCCTATCCCAGCTGCACTCGGGCGGAAGGCGGGGTACGCACTCTCACTGTCAATATGTGCACTTCCATACATACTTAGTATTTTGGAGTGTGTGACTGCTGAGAATCAAGGCAAAATGCAGTTGCAATTTCCCTTAAAAGGGGGAAAGAAGAAGAGTAAATACTGCAATTGTTATTTCCAGTCAGTGTGTATTGAAAGTTATGTATTGTAAGAGAACACGCACTCAGTAACAAAGTACATCATGTACACGGCATACTTACCGTAATCAAGTTTCATGACTCAAGTACTCCATTTGACACACAGCATTTGTCCCAAATAACAAGTACAATATGTCACACTGTTTGTACAAGAACTATTTATTTAGCCGTTCAATTCAGAGTTCAATAAGAAGTTAAACATAGGAGTGTGACCCTTAAGTCATGGCGTCTTAGGAGTGAAGTCCTTGTTGCTGTGTAAATAAGGCCGCCAGCATTAGAATCTTTAGAATAAAATTGATCTTATCAAGCCACTTGGAATCTAGAAGCCCTCACCACACATTTCGGTGTATTGAACAAGAAGGTTGTGTTTCGTTGACTTCCCTACAATTTCTGAATAATAATAGACGAGGCCCCGCCTCCACCGTTGCAGATACCCGCCAGACCGTACTGACCGGATTTTAGGTTATGCACCATGTGACCCACAATTCTTGCTCCAGACATCCTAAAAAGTGAGGGGAAAAAAAGTTAGCGGAAAAACAACAAATGCTTTAATATGCAATCCATGACTGTAACACTACTCATCCAGCATCAAATATGTATGGATAAATGTGGTAAAAATCATTGATAGAATGGAAGTGTTAGCCGACATAAGTTAAGTTAAAGTACCAATGATTGTCACACACACACTAGGTGTGGTGAAATTTGTCCTCTGCATTTGACCCATCCCCTTGTTCACCCCCTGGGGGGTGAGGGGAGCAGTGGGCAGCAGCGGTGGCCGCGCCCGGGAATCATGATGGTGATTTAACCCCCAATTCCAACCCTTGATGCTGTGTATCCCATTTTTATAGTCTTTGGTATGACTCGGCCGGAGTTTGGACTCACAACCTACCACTCTAACCTACTCAGTGGCCTAGTGGTGAACCAATAACAGTGATTAGTTAATTTTTTGAAGTTTACGAGTGATGTTTTTTAGTGACACAAAATTTTTCTAAGTAATATTTTGTTTGTCTCAAAATGTTATACGACAAAAGCGGTCGACCATGTTATTATGTTGACAACAGTGTTCATTTTGTTATAGTTTAGTGGTGTGTAAATGATGCCTTGGTGAGTGTGTGGAATTTTCACCGGCTGTATCCAAAAAGTTACTACATTCGACCGGCAAATAAAATTAATAGTTAGCAAATACCATCTTTTTTTGACCCCAACTCTGGTCAACGAGCCAAATGGTAAATAGGAAAAGAAGACATTTTTTAAAATGATACTTAAATTATTCAAAATGCTTCCTTTTTCTTAGTTACATTTAGATCAATGTTGACGACGAATACAGGTGTTAAACGCCTGACTTCTTGCAGTGGTCACTTGTGAGTCGGAAGAAGGGTTTCCTGATCAACAGTTTGGTGCTTCACAGTCAAATGACCAAACAGCTGTAACATGTCACATGTTTTTTTTCTGAAAGTGACACACACATCAAGGGGCGGCGTGGCGAAGTTGGTAGAGTGGCCGTGCCAGCAATCGGAGGGTTGCTGGTTACTGGGGTTCCCCGCCTTCTACCATCCTAGTCACGTCCGTTGTGTCCTTGGGCAAGACACTTCACCCTTGCTCCTGATGGCTGCTGGTTAGCGCCTTGCATGGCAGCTCCCGCCATCAGTGTGTGAATGTGTGTGTGAATGGGTGAATGTAGAAATACTGTCAAAGCGCTTTGAGTACCTTGAAGGTAGAAAAGCGCTATACAAGTATAACCCATTTATAATTTATCAAGGTATCAAGGGGCACAGTATCACTTACTTCCATCCATCCATCCATTTTCTACCGCTTATTCCCTTCGGGGTCTCGGGGGGTGCTGGAGCCTATCTCAGCTACAATCGGGCGGAAGGCGGGGTACACCCTGGACAAGTCGCCACCTCATCGCAGGGCCAACACAGATAGACAGACAACATTCACACTCACATTCACACATTAGGGCCAATTTAGTGTTGCCAATCAACCGTCACGGGGAGAACATGCAAACTCCACACAGAAAGATCCCGAGGCCGGGATTGAACTCACGAATACTCAGGACCTTCGTATTGTGAGGCAGACGCACCTTACTTGTGTTTCATAATGCCTCAGTATTATTTTGGAACGGTATCAAAATCTCTCGGTGCGATATCATCACGGTATTAAGGCCACGTTACGATATCATAGTGGTATATGTACCCCCCCAAAAAATGCAAACTGTCATCATGTGTAAAATGAAGTGCCAAGAATGTTCAGGATAAACAAACTTACTGAAATTGAACACAAACATAATGCTGAAATAATTCTTATCATATTATTACTACAACCAAGTATATAAAAACATTTTAAATTGACTTTCAGATAAGAGTTTTTAAACTGACAATACAAACCACCAGTGTAACAAATGTAAAACAATAATGTTCACGTTAGTGACTTTTAACTTCAGAGAAAATGTGTCCTCTGTAGTGAACATCTTATATCACTTTGGAAAATGACGATTCTCAGAAAAGTTAGCTGACCGTTTAACGTCTAATAATGTAAATACCTCACAAATTGATGCTTGGCCTTGCTGGCATCAAATATTTCTTACGGGCGATGTTTTATCAGTAGTTTCTCATATTGCTTGTGTTCCCCGCAGTTCAGTGTTGTCAAACTTTTTTTTTTGTCCGCACTTTTTAAAAACGATTCTTTACCATTGGGAGATAGGGCTTGGCGGACATTTCGGCTGTCCAAGTGCTTTTCTTGTTATGTATTGTTATGTTTACTGCTTTTTTATTGTTGAGAAAGCGCAGTTACATTATCGATGCAGAGTAGGGATGGTTACCGTTCACGTTTGACTCGATGGTACCAACTCCCGGTACCTGTGAATCAATACCAGTACTTAACGGTACCAATTTTCAGTACTTGGTATGTGTTAATAAATGATAAGTGTTTTGATCATTAAATGTTACTTTTAATATAACATTTAAAAATTAACTTGTTATGATAATTCTGCTGTCCAGTTGTTATATCGTGTTTGCAATGCAGTTGCACTTTAAGGACTTCAGATGGCAGTACTGTATAAACTATCTATGGTATGTTGTCAAAATAAGAAGTAGGCTTTTCCAGGAAGCTGAATGTGCTTATTACACACCAGCTGTTTGATTGTAACATTCATTTTTGTTTGGAGTTTTTATAACAATTTGAAGGTGTTGAAATTGTGATGTAAAATCGCTAATGTCTATAGCAAATCCATTTAGCATCAAGCTAGCACATTTTGAAAAAGTGGAGCCTTACTTTACGTTTGAGCATTTTCTACCAAGCATACTTGATTTTTTGGTGTTGAAAATTGCAACATTACTTATAGCGAGTTTGGCTGAATCCGTTCTGAGTGCTGCTTGAGGGATTGTTTCCTTGAGCTGGTGTTTAGTCTGCAACCAGATGTGACGAGTTGACAACCGGACGTGACGTTAGTGCAACAAAGGTATCGAAAGAGGACACCGCTTGATTTTACGTGAATCGATACCCGATTATACTGACTGTATTTGGTCGGTGCCTATAAAAGTATCAAGTTTGGTACCCATCCCTAATGCCTAGTGCGTAATGCAGAATTGATGCATTACTTGATACAGCAGCTGTACGGTGTCATTTTATAAATAAATCATTATTCAACATATGGAAAAAATATATATTTAAATTTTTTTCAGATTAAAATATAATAATACTAAAGGTATTTGTGAAATTATTATGGCTAAATTCATTAAAAGTCGGCTGACTTTTTGTTATGAATTTTATTACTGAGATGCTTTGCATGTTGCCAAAAATAAATAAAAAATTGAAAGATGCCTTATATTTTATGCTTTTTATTTGTAGCTGTATAAAATGTTGTGAATTTTAATCAACTAAAACTAAATTTACATTATATCGATTTAGACGACTACATTATGACAAACTAAAATATATTTTACTCAAAAAACTAAGTAATAAACTGCTGTCAGAATGAAGCAAACACTTTTTAATAATGAGAACACGGTGGAGTTGAACTTGAATTACTCGACGAAAAAGGGTCGACAAACAAACAGGTTCCACCGTGTTCCTTCTTCACTTTTATATTGAGCCAGTCGGCATCAGTAACACATCCTGCATCTCACCCAATGGGGTGTCCCAGTGACACGGCTCCTCCATTGACGTTGACTTTTTCAGGATCAATACCCAGCATTTTGATGTTGGCCAGAACAACGACACTGAAGGCCTCGTTGATCTCCCACATGGTGATATCATCTTTGGTCAGGCCGGCGGCATCCAGCACCTAACAGACATGCACATGCCAAAGATGTGTGATTCCAATGCTGCTTTGAATTTTTTTTACATAAAAGCACAATGTGAGACATTTGTTTTAAAAACTTCGCTGTGTGATATTGTGCATGACTGTTTGGACTTTGGTTCCGTTTATTGTTGCACTTACCATTATTACTGTACATATACGCACACACCCACGCACATATACAGTCGCGATAAAAAGTTTACATACACTTGTGAAGGACATCATATCATGGCTGTCTTGAGGTTCCAATAATTTCTACAACTCTTTTTTTTTTGTGATAGAGTGATCGGAGTACATACTTGTTGGTCACAAAAAACATGAAGTTTGGTTCTTTCATGAATTTATTATGGAAAATGTGACCAAATATGTTTCTCCTCCCAACATATTGCTGGGTATTGTGGCCAAACAGCTCAATTTTTGTTTCATCTGACATCACATAGACAAAGATAAGACCTTCTGGAGGAAAGTTCTGAGGTCAGATGAAACAAAAATTGAGCTGTTTGGCCACAATACCCAGCAATATGTTTGGAGGAGAAAAGGTCAGGCCTTTAATCCGAGGAACACCAATTCCTACCGTCAAGCATGATGGTGGTAGTATTATGCTCTGGGCCTGCTCTGCTGCCAATGGAACTGGTGCTTTACAGAGAGTAAATGGGACAATGAAAAAGGAGAATTACCTCCAAATTCTTCAGGACAACCTAAAATCATCAGCCCGGAGGTTGGGTCTTGGGCGTTCCAACAGGACAATGACCCCAAACACACGTCAAAAGTGGTAAAGGAATGGCTAAATCAGGCCAAAATGAAGGTTTTAGAATGGCCTTCCCAAAGTCCTGACTTAAACGTGTTGACAATGCTGAACAAACAAGTCCATGTCAGAAAACCAATACATTTAGCTGAACTGCACCAATTTTTTCTAGAGGAGTGGTCAAAAATTCAACCAGAAGCTTGGGGATGGCTACCAAAAGCCCCTTATTGCAGTGAAACTTGCCAAAGGACATGTAAACAAATATTAACATTGCTGTATGTATACTTTTGACCCAGCAGATTTGGTCACATTTTCAGTAGAATCATAATAAATTCATAAAAGAACCAAACTTTATGAATGCTTTTTGTGACCAACACACACACAGTGCTCCAATCACTATCACAAAAAAATAAGAGTTGTAGAAATGATTGAGAACTCAACAGAGCCATGACATTATGTTCTTTACAAGTCTATGTAAACTTTTGATCGCGACTGTAAATACATACATATACTGTATATATACACATCATTTTTGATGTTCATAAAAACAGTGGTGATACCAGTTCATTGTTTGTCATGCTTTGATCGATGCTATTTCTGGATAGCTCTGTCTTGAGTTTTTTTTTGTGTGCCGTGACATGTTCATATGGGCTTATTGTGCTCTCAAATGGCACCCCCGCCCCGCCTTTTTTAATCCGACGGGCCCATTTAAAACTGGTTATTTTGGCTCAGATGCAGCCGCGCCTCTCTGTCTCCAGCAATGTTCCGCCCACGGCGCCATCTCACTGGTTACACAAACCACTCAATAGTAAAAGGCAGAGCTAATGTCTTTTGCAGGGTCCTTAAACACACGGCAGAGAGAAAAATGTAGGGAAACTCCGGTTGGTGTACGGATGTGTTGAAGGCACGTAAACACAGAAAACTCTCCCAAATCGTCTCAACTACGTAACATTACTATGAGCAGAATATCGTAAACACTTTATAAACACAGACGGCAGCTCTGCTAGCTCATATTAACTCACGAGGTGTGTGTCAATCACTTGAAGCAAAGCTTCTGAAGAAATCTATATGTAGACAGTCCGTTGGACAAGAACCATGTTTGTGTGATTGAGGGAGATTAAACATTTTTGAAATTTAGTCAAATTTATTTTGCAGGGACACACAAATAGGACAGAGAATAGTGTATGCCACACCAGAAGAGCAAAGCAGTTGTGCAAGATTTTTATCCCTGAAATATTATGTATACGAGGCCACATACATGCGCGCGTGTGTGTGTGTGTAAACTGCCTTATTAAATGATAAATGGGTTATACTTGTATAGCGCTTTTCTACCTTCAAGGTACTCAAAGCGCTTTGACAGTATTTCCACATTCACCCATTCACACACACATTCACACACTGATGGCGGGAGCTGCCATGCAAGGCGCTAACCAGCAGCCATCAGGAGCAAGGGTGAAGTGTCTTGCCCAAGGACACAACGGACGTGACTAGGATGGTGGAGGGTGGGGATTGAACCCCAGTAACCAGCGACCGTCCGATTGCTGGCACAGCCACTCTACCAACTTCGCCACGCCGCCCCTTATTTGCATAATAAAAATGTGGATTGCTGGTAAAACTACCCAAATATAGGTGTGCCAAGTCTATAGCATCGTTCTCAAAAAGGCTGTAATTGCTGTCAATTGCATCAACAAAGTATTTAGCAAATGCTGTAACTACTTATGTAAATGTAATGTCTTACTTTTTTTTAATACATTTTCAAACTGTGGGGGGAGGTTGTGATTAGCGCACTGCAGGAGCAAAAGGTCACCGCCTCAGTCGATGGTGTTGAGGGCGGAGCGCCGTCGACTAGGGGCGGGGCATGTGCGGGACGGCGAGACGCAGCTGGCAGGTGATTAGATTTCGCAGGTGGTACGTGTTAATCTGATCATCTGTTGTCTTTAACAGTGAGCGGCCAGCGGAGGAGAAGGAGAGAGAGAAAGACAGATCTGAAAAGATTGTACTGAAAATTATAAATTGAAACACATGGTGATTAAAGACTTGGTGAAACGGCACAACTGACTCCTGACGTAATATCAGGGGAACGGGTAGGGAACGATCTCTACATCTGGCGCCCAACGTAAATGAAGAAAGGCTGCGATGTCGTCACCAAGCCCCATAGAGGCGCTGGGACAGCTCCTGGTGGAGGTGTCGACGGCGAACCACCGGCAGAATGAGGCGATGCAGGCCCAAATTGCAGAGCAGAGCCAGATCCTGCGAGCGCTCACGGAAAGGTCCGGAGCGGGGACAACCCCAGCAGCGAGGCCGACATTGACGACGGTGGGGATGCACAGGATGGCAGAGACAGAAGACGCGCAAAGTTTCATGGACATGTTTGAGGCAACAGCGAAGGCATGCGCATGGCCGGAGGAAGAGTGGGCGGTGCGGCTGCTACCGTTACTGGTGGGAGAGGCGCAGCGAGCGGCGCTCAGCCTGCCACCAGCGTCCCGCGTGAGCTACCGGGACATGAGGAGGGCGGTGTTGGACCGGACAGGAGGGTCCAAAGAGGACCACAGATGCCGGTTCCGGACCATGAGATTTAGACAGGAGGAGCGGCCTTTCGCCCTGGGCCAACAGTTGAGAGACACGGCGACCAGATGGCTACAACCCGGAGGAATAGAGGAGGTGATCGAGCAGATCATCCTGGAACAATTCCTGGAGGCAATCCCGGCGCGGACGTCAGCGTGGGTCCGCTACCATCGGCCACAAGGCGTAGCAGCGGCGGTAGCCTTGGCGGAGGACCACCTGGCCGTACACCGGGAGAAGGGGAAGGAGGAGAAGGCTGCAGGAGGAGCGGAGCGGCCAGTCCCGGCGCCGCGCAGGATGCGGGCGCTGCCAGCAGAAGGAGCCCAGCCGTGGGCACGGCCACGACACAACCCAAGTCTGATTTCTCCTCCTCAGGGCCAGGCCGCTGCGGATACTGCGTTTCCCCCGCAAACGGCGCCTCGAATGCCACCTCCAGCAGGTGTGCTGGAGGTGTGGGCGGCTAGGACACCTGCAGCGGGAGTGTCCAGCGATGGAAGTGGGGCAGGTGATCCGGGTTGGCGACCCTCCAGCACCCTCCCCCGGGCCAGGAGAGACATACTATGTACCGGTAAGGATACAAGGGAGTATACACCGGGCGATGGTGGATTCGGGCTGCGAGCAGTCCATGATTCACCAAAACCTGGTTCGACCTGGGGCGTTGAGAAAGGCTACACGGGTGCGGGTTAAATGTGTGCATGGGGATATTCACGAGTACCCTATCGTGCCGGTGGACATTTTTTTTAAAGAGGAAAAACATAGTGTTAAGGTGGCTGTAAATTCGCGCCTGGCGCACCCCTTAATCTTGGGAACAAATTGGGCGGGATTTAACGGGTTAATAAAACAGTGCGCAGGGGTGCGTTCACGACCGGTAGGAAAAGGGAATGTCCGCGCTGTTCTCATCGGCGACGCGAGATTATCCAACGCTGCCGGGGGGAGGGGGAAGGGGAGCCGGCGGGGGCTTCGCAGGAGGTTTCCCCGGTTCCCCAATGGCGCCCCATGGATGATTTTCCACTCGAGCAGTCTCGAGATGACACTCTGCGCGCGACCTGGGACCAAGTGATTTCAATTGATGGGCAGCGGGTTCGCCCGGGGATAGCGCAGGATTTCCCTAACTTTGCATTGATTAGGGACAGATTATACAGAGTGAGTCGTGACACTCAGACAGGGGAGGAAATCACCCAATTGTTGGTGCCAAAAAGCCGTCGGGAAATGATTTTCCAGGCGGCGCATTTTAACCCGATGGCCGGTCACATGGGTTATGATAAAACACTCAATCGGATAATGGTCCGGTTCTATTGGCCAGGCATTCGGGCAGACGTGCGCCGCTGGTGCGCGGCCTGCCCGGACTGTCAACTAGTCAACCCCGCGGCCACCCCTAGAGCACCTTTGCGGCCATTACCACTCATAGAGGTCCCGTTTGAGCGAATTGGCATGGACCTCGTCGGACCATTTCACCCGAGCACCCAGGGATATCGCTTTGCACTAGTCCTGGTGGATTATGCAACGCGCTATCCCGAAGCAGTGCCGCTGCGCTCTATCTCTGCAAAGAGTGTCGCGCAGGCACTATTTCAAGTTATCTCCCGAGTTGGAATCCCGAAAGAGATTCTAACTGACCAGGGCACGTCCTTTATGTCACGCACGTTAAAGGAGCTGTACGGATTATTGGGGATCAAATCTATTCGGACCAGCGTTTACCACCCGCAGACGGATGGGCTGGTAGAGCGGTTGAATAGAACCTTGAAATCCATGATCCGGAAGTTCGTACACGAGGACAAACCAAATCGGCATAAATGGTTGGATCCCCTGTTATTTGCAGTGCGGGAGGTTCCTCAGGCCTCAACAGGATTTTCTCCATTTGAACTGTTGTTCGGCAGGAAGCCGCGCGGGGTACTGGACCTAGTTAAAGAAAGCTGGGAGGAAGGTCCAAGCCCCAGTAAAAATGAAATTCAGTACGTCAGGCTCTTGAGAGCAAAACTCCACACTTTGGGGCACTTGTCACGTGAGAATTTGCTCCAAGCCCAAGAACGTCAGCAGCGCCTGTATAACAAGGGGACGAAACTCAGACAATTTTCACCGGGAGAGAAAGTACTTGTATTACTCCCAACATCCAGCTCCAAATTACTCGCCAGGTGGCAGGGACCCTTTGTGGTCACACGACGAGTAGGTGACATGGATTACGAGGTCAGGCGGTCTGACCGGGGTGGGGCAACACAAATATACCACCTCAACCTACTAAAAGGTTGGAGGGAAGCGGAGCCTGTCTCCATGGTGACGACGATAGCGGAGGGCGAGGAGCTGGGGCCGGAGGTTCCCCCCTCCCCCCGGCCCTTTCCTCTCCGCTGTGATAATCATCTGACGCCGTCACAGAAATCAGATGTGGCCAAATTGCAGCAGCATTTTGCTGACGTGTTCTCCCCCCTGCCAGGCCGCACGACTCTCACCCAGCATCACATAGAGACCAGCCCAGGCGAGACGGTGAGGTCTCAGCCCTATAGGCTGCCCGAACACAAGCGCAAAGTAGTTTGGGAAGAATTAAAAGCCATGCTGGAATTGGGAGTGATAGAAGAGTCACACAGTGCGTGGTGCAGCCCCATAGTTCTGGTGGGGAAGAAAGATGGGTCCGTGCGGTTCTGTGTGGACTACCGCAAGGTAAATGATGTGTCACGTTTTGACGCCTATCTAATGCCCCGGGTCGACGAGCTCCTGGACCGGTTGGGCACTGCTCGGTTTTTTATGACACTGGATTTGACTAAGGGCTACTGGCAGATTCCCTTGTCTCCAGAGTCTAAGGAAAAAAACGGCATTCTCCACTCCGGAAGGTTTATACCAATTCGTGACCCTTCCGTTCGGCTTGTTCGGTGCGCCCGCCACATTTCAGAGACTCATGGACCGGGTGCTGCGGCCCCACGCTGCATATGCTGCCGCCTATCTGGATGATGTCATCATCCAGGGGAACAGCTGGGCGGAGCATGTGCAGAGGGTGGGGGCGGTGCTCGAGTCCCCGAGGCGGGCGGGGCTCACCGCCAACCCGGCGAAGTGCGCGGTTGGTCGGAGGGAGGTACAGTATCTGGGGTACCACTTGGGGGAAGGTCAGGTGCGGCCTCAGGTAGAAAAAACCGCAGCAGTTGCGGCCTGCCCGACCCCGAAGACGAAAAAGGAGGTGAGGCAGTTTTTAGGATTGGTGGGCTACTACCGGAGGTTCATTCCCCGGTTTGCGGACCTGACCAGCCCACTAACTGACCTCACCCGAAAAGGTGCTCCAGATCTGGTCCAGTGGACGGGGCAGTGCCAGCAGGCATTCGAGAAGGTGAGGAAAGCACTTTGCGAGGAGCCGGTACTGCGCATGCCTGATTTTTCTATCCCATTTTGTTTGCAGGCGGACGCGTCGGGCAGAGGACTGGGAGCCGTTTTATCCCAGCAGCGGGGGGGGGGCACCGACCACCCGGTCCTGTACATCAGCAGAAAGTTATCGGAAAGGGAGGCCAGATACAGCACTGTGGAAAGGGAGTGCCTCGCCATCCGGTGGGTGGTCGGTGCCTTCCGGTACTATCTGCTGGGACGCCCGTTCAGCCTCTGCTCGGACCACAGGCCCCTCCAGTGGCTCCACCGCGTGAAGGATGCCAACGCGCGGATCACCCGGTGGTATCTCGCTTTACAACCCTACAATTTCAGAGTGATCCATAGGCCGGGGGCGCAGATGGCCGTGGCAGACTTCCTCTCCCGCTCTCAGGCGGGGGAGTTGGCGCGGCCGGATGATGTCCCGGCCTAAGTCTGGCGGTGGAGGTATGTGGGGGGAGGTTGTGATTAGCGCACTGCAGGAGCAAAAGGTCACCGCCTCAGTCGATGGTGTTGAGGGCGGAGCGCCGTCAACTAGGGGCGGGGCATGTGCGGGACGGCGAGACGCAGCTGGCAGGTGATTAGATTTCGCAGGTGGTACGTGTTAATCTGATCATCTGTTGTCTTTAACAGTGAGCGGCCAGCGGAGGAGAAGGAGAGAGAGAAAGACAGATCTGAAAAGATTGTACTGAAAATTATAAATTGAAACACATGGTGATTAAAGACTTGGTGAAACGGCACAACTGACTCCTGACGTAATATCAGGGGAACGGGTAGGGAACGACCTCTACACAAACATTTCTATAAATAAACTTGTTCACATTGTCATTGTGTGGTATTGTGTGTAGAATTTGGAGGACAAAAAAATAATTCCATTTTGGAATAAGGGTGTAACAACAAAATGTGGAAAAAGTGAAGAGCTGTGAATACTTTTATGATGCAAAGTACATAATGCTTTTAATAATCTCTACATTACGTTTTGTACCTAATATCGCTGCATGACAACGTCTTAACTTTTTTAATTTTTTTAATGAAGTGCAATATTACTATGTGGTAAGCCTGCTATTGGTCTGTCAATATCAACACTTGTGAATTTGGAATCATTTCATCAATCCCAGTTGACGTTATGAAGAGATACATGATATTTCAGCCTGTATGTGTGGCAGGAGACAAAAAAATTTTCAGGGATACAAAACTTCAGGGAGCTATTTATCTATTAAATAGATAACTCTATAAAATATGTTACTGTGCCAAGAAACTCCCTGCATTTTTGGGGGTTTGTTTTTATCTACTTGTTTTTTAAATAAACACACTTTAGGCATTTAACAAAAGTTAAATGTTGGAGTTGATAAGACTATTATTCAAAATTTTGACACATATGTCACTTTTATTGTAAATTAATATGGGCTCCAAATATCGGTTATTGGCCTCCTTCACTACTAATAATCGGTATCGGCCCTGAAAAAATTATATCGGTCGAACATCTACTATTTAACATAATTCCCAAGCCTCTCCTTTCTACATTTTGTCTGCTTCCTGCTACTTTTTACTCAATGCCTTATTTAGTTAGATTTATGCGCCTTTTTTTTGTACCTTTCCGCTTAATGTGACCTGATTAATTATTAAATACTTTATTGATCCCACACACGTCCTTGCATTCTGGGTTTACGCTAAACTAAGCCTGAGAAAACGACAAACAGCAAGATCCACATTTGGTAAATATTGATGACCTCATGGATTGTATCACCAGATACAGTAACTTTAGCATTGCTCAGTTTAATCAAAAACAACCTTGAATTACAAGTAAACTGATGAGACAAGGACTGGACCTTGGTTTATGCTTCTTTAGTCACTACGTCATTAACTACACAGTGAACTTTTGAAGAGTTTGTGTAAGGTTTAGCGCATTCTGTCAAAATCTTTCTTCCTTCTTGGATTAAATAGGGTTTCTCACCTTCTTTATCAAAGTACTGGCACTCGCAATTTTGACTGAATCCCATTTCTACCCATGACCCCTTGCCCTCAGTTTTGAAAGTTCACATCAAGCAAGTGGAGTCCCAATTCACCTGTAAGGCTAATGGAAGAGCTAAGAGCCAAAAGGTGTGTAGTCCTTTAAACAAAGAGTGGTCCCGACCACACTCAAAACCAACTGTTATGAGATGAGCAGAAAGCACATAAATCAATGGAAGTAATTAAAAGCACTATTGATTTTCATTGTAATGAGTTTGACACCCGTCTTTTATCAGGTATTCCACCCTTTGCTACTCCACGTAAATATTGGCATGTTTTTATTTTGTAATTGCTTGTCATACAAGCTAGCTAATGCAACTGTAACAGGTAAACTACAATGTCAGGCTAGCAGCAAATTAACTTCACTAAAACTTACTAAATTTCATGAAAGATTAGACCTACTACTTTCAAATTTTAGCCATGTTTAGTATGTTTTATGTACAGTAAATTCCCGACTTTTTATTTTTATTGTCTGCATTTTAATTTTGCTTTTATTTTCTTTCATTTCACTTTGTTGTCTGTGAAGCACTTTGAGTCTGCCTTGTGTATGAAAAGCGCTATACAAATAAAGTTGCCTTGCCTTGCCTTGACTATAAGCCGCTACATTTTTTTCCTACGCTTTGACCCCTGTGGCTTAAAAAAATTGTGCGGCTAATTTATGGATTTTTCTTCGCCGACGGGCAAAATGCAAATACTGTAGTTTAGAAAAAAACAAAAAAACAAGCTAAGACACTTAAAAGTTGCCATCTTTTGGACGAGTTCGCTCACTGCTGGTGCTTCAGTGCTGCAATGCCCTTATGTTTAGAGCAGGGGTGTCAAACGTACAGCCCGCGGACATGTTTAATCTGGCTCGCAAGATCAGTTTGCTAAATACAAAAATGCCCTGCATTGTGTAACCCACGTCACACATGACAGTGTTTAAAGATGACGTGTCAGCTGATTGGCTGGATTGGCTGGTCCTGTTGTGGCTGGCAGCAGCTCGTGGCAGTATCGACGCACAATACCTTCTTTAATTGTAAATGATCCACTCAATGGATAAAATAACAAAACGGTTAGATGCAAAGACTTAAGTCAACATGGCCATCATCTTTGTAGTTCAAGTTTCATGCACCGCTTGCAATTGGTTGCATGATGCGCACCCTGAATTCCATTGTACAAATGTGTGTTTCTACATTTGTTTGTTCAATTTAATGCTTAAATTTAGCATGTTCACATTGGTTAAGTTTGTACTTGTGTTACCTTTAATTTGGCCATGGTGTAATTTTTTATAATTGTTTTGTTTATATTATAATTTAATGTGTGGTCGCAGTTTCACCAATGCGGACGTTTGAGAAAACACTCCATTGCTGTTTCAAATGTTTTTAATGGTGAACTGCCAACATAAAAGTACTAAACAGGAAGTGCTTTAAGTTTAATGGTTTTGTAAATTAATAGCATTCATATATTCATTGTGTTCTTAATGATGTTTTTGAAACTGCACCATTTTTTTCCTCAGAAATTGTCATTTAACTTCAAGTGTTTTTCCCAAGAGGATTATTTGTAATATGTACATTTTCAGAATGTTTGTGCTTGTTCTATTTTTGTCAAAGTAAGACAAATAAAACAATCTGAAGTTAGTTGTCATTTGAATGTGAAGATTCTACAAGTCCAGCCCGTGTGGTAATACATTTTCCTCCATGCGGTCCCTGAGCTAAAATAAGTTTGACACCCCTGGTTTAGCGCTTTGAACCGGAAGTTTGTTTTGTCTTCTAGTTGACCCTAGCATAGCAACTAGGAGTGTAGGAAAAAATCGATTCGAATTGCGATTCTCACGTTGTGCGATTCAGAATCGATTCTCATTTTTAAAAAATCGATTTTTTAATTTTTTTTAAATTAATCAATCCAACAAAACAATACACGGCAATACCATAACAATGAAATCCAATTCCAAAACCAAACCCGACCCAGCAACACTCAGAACTGTAATAAACAGAGCAATTGAGAGGAGGAAAAAAAGAACAATAGTGTCACAGTGGCTTACACTTGCATCGCATCTCATAAGCTTGACAACACACTGTGTCCAATATTTTCACAAAGATAAAATAAGTCATATTTTTGGTTCATTTAATAGTTAAAACACATTTACATTATTGCAATCAGTTGACAAAACATTGTTCTTTACAATGATAAAAGCTTTTTACAAAAATATACTACTCTGCTTGCATGTCAGCCGACTAGGGTAGATCCTGCTGAAATTTTATGTATCTAATGAATAGAGAATAGTTTTGAATCGGGAAAAAAATCGTTTTTGAATCGAGAATCGTGTTGAATTGAAAAAAAATTTGATTTTGAATCGAATCGTGACCCCAAGAATCGATATTGAATCGAATCGTGGGACACCCAAAGATTCACAGCCCTAATAGCAACGTTTGTTAGTTTTACAATATAACTAAAACAATTATTACCTACTAAACCCTCCCATGTGTGATGTCTGCAGGAGTGTTTTCAGGCATATTTGGACATGCTACAGTAATGTAATGAAGCTAGCGTCGTTAGCATTAGCTAATATGCTAACACATTTACAAGTGTCTGCGTTAATATTAACTTACAATGGCATTATTTTGGATTGTTTCAATTCAGCGTGGACATAAGGGTATGTTTAGCTGAATAGAGAGCTAGCTTGCTCAGCTAGTGGGTCCATGACAATGACTTCTGTTTGTTTGATCATCCGTTTTACTGCCGTGTTACAGGCACTGTTTGAAAACAATTAAAGTATGTGAAATTCGAAGGTAGCGTTCTCAAACTGGAAGAACACCGGCGCTACTTTTCGCTCATTGAAATGTTTATGTAACATGCATGCTATGCCCATGTAAAAAGAGTTTATCCAATCCTCTACCAAGCCTCTACTCCAATCTTATGAAGCACCTCACATCAACACATGTTAACTCAACACCGAGCTCAAATGCAGCCAGCCAGGGTCCACTCTGTTAAAACAAGTAAGCAGGGATGTCAAATTATTATTATTATTATTTATTTATTTTTAAAAAAATCTGACTCTCATCATATTTTGGAATTTAGAATAATCACAGGTGATTACTTGGTTGCAAAAAATAAAATTAGCTTGAGAAAAAATGCGTACACAAATGCAATTTTATTGACAGAATCATGTCAATCATTGTTATAACAGTTGGATAGAACTCTGTTCAATAGTATACGGGTACAGAGAATTGCACTACTTAAAGGCCAAATGTTGCTTCGTGTGTTTTACACAAGTTTGCATTTTTGGTACCGTATTGGGTTTTCTGCTTTCAAAATCTAATAGTTACTTTACGGAATATTTATTATTTAAACAGTTTTATTTCTATGCATGTCATATGGCAAACTGCAATCTATTGAGTTCAGATAAATACCAAATGTTGTAAAATACAGTAAATATTGTTTTTATTCTTCAGTTAATATAAACATTTTTGACGTTAAAGATTATGTAGAACATAATAGCGTATACAACATGAAAAGTGACGTCAAGTTACTTTGCTGAGTAACTAAATACTGTTACAATGAGGTAACTGAGTTACAAACTCAAATACTTTTAGAGAGAACTAATTTGTAACTGTAACTAATTACTTTTAAGGTAAGATGAACAACACTGAAAATAATTACTTAATGTGTTGTTTTTCCAGCTTATAGTGTTGTTTTGTCCAAAAGAAGTCACACAAACAACACGTTTTTAACTTTTATTGCCAATTTTGTGCTAACAAGTTAATTTCCAATACATATTCTTTCTTGTGCACACACGTCTTTTTCCTCTGACACATAACACTTTGTCAACATCTTTCAAGCATGTTACCAGTACTAACAAAGTACAAAATAGGTACTATGCTGCCTTTGAAAAATACTGGTGCTTTTTTTTTCATCTGCATGGTGGCGTGCCGCATTGACATTGCTGGTAATAAGAGGCGAGGTGCAATGTTAACACACACTGAGGGCACATACAAACGGGAAGCGTGTGGAGAGGAGGAATGACAGAGTTGGCAATTCTAATGGTTAATAAAAAGGGCGCACAAAATGCAATATGGAGGTATTTTGGCTTCAAAACTAACGATGAAGGTGAAACTATTAACACAAGTGGTGCTTTGAAACATAAGTATTGAAAGGCGGCAATACTTCAAACTTAGGTAAACATTTAAAGGGCAAGCATCCAGACCTGCACAAGAAGCTTAAAGGCCGACAAGTAAGAATGTAGTTAACTAGTGCCCCTTTTGTGCCCATATAAGTATGGGCACAATATAAGTAGTCGCCGCATCGAACTGGTTGTCTCATTGCCAATTATCAGCGGAGTCAAAACCGCCCCACGTAACATAAACTAATGCAAATAAAATGATTTAATTTCGTAACAAATTCCTATGATTTGTGTTTTATCTTTATCAATGTGTGTTTTACCTGCTACAAGTCCTATCTGGGCAGCACAGTATCGCAGTAGTTAGTGCTCGTGCCTCACAATAAGAAGGTCCTGGGTTCGATTCCCAGAGCTCCGGGTCTTTCTGTGTGGAGTTTGCATGTTCTCCCTGTGACTTTGTGGGTTCTCACCAGGTACTACGGGCTCCTCCCACCTCCAAAAGACATGCACCTGGAGATAGGCTGATTGGCAACACTAAATTGGCCCTAGTGCGTGAATGTGAGTGTGATGGCACCTGAGATGAGGTCGAAACTTGTACAGGGTTTATGTACACTGCCTTCCGCCCAAGTGCAGCTGGGATAGGCTCCAGCCCCCTACTACCCCGAAAGGGATAAGCGGTAGAAAATGAGTGGATGCAAATCTTATCTGTGTAGTTTTAGTGTTTTAGTCATAGTATTGTTTTAGGATTTACTAATTATTGTATTAATCTTAAAGCACAGACCAAAAGTGGAAACCATAAATCATTAAAGGCCTACCGAAATGAATTTTTTTTATTTAAACGGGGATAGCAGATCTATTCTATGTGTCATACTTGATCATTTTGCGATATTGCCATATTTTTGCTGAAAGGATTTAGTAGATTTAGTAGAGAACAACGACGATAAAGATCGCAACTTTTGGTATCTGACAAAAAAAAGCCTTGCCCCTACCGGAGGTAGCGTGACGTAGTCAGTTGAACATTTCTGCAAAGTTCCCTATTGTTTACAGTGATGGCGGCCAGAAGTGAGAGCGATTCGGACCGAAAAAGTGACGATTTCCCCATTAATTTGAGCGAGGATGAAAGATTTGTGGATGAGGAAAGTGCAAGTGAAGGACGAGTGGGGAGTGGAAGCGATTCAGATAGGGAAGATGCTGTGAGAGGCGGGTGGGACCTGATATTCAGCTGGGAATGACTACAACAGTAAATAAACACAAGACATATATATACTCTATTAGCCACAACACAACCAGGCTTATATTTAATATGCCACAAATTAATCCCGCATAACAAACACCTAGGTGTTTGTTATGCTAGCTCCTGGCTCCCGTCCATATAACCCGCCAATACAATTCAAACACCTGCACAACACACACAATCACTCAGCCCAAAGGACCGTTCACCTAACCCAAGGTTCATAAAGCTTATATATTTACCCAAAGTTACGTACGTGACACGCACGTACGGGCAAGCGATCAAATGTTTGGAAGCGCAGCTGCGTACTCACGGTACCACGTCTGCGTCTGTGTATCCAAATCAAAGTAATCCTGGTAAGAGTCTGTGTTGTCCCAGTTCTCTACAGGCGTCTGTGTATCGAAGTCAAGGTCCTCCTGGTAAGAGTGTCTGTTGTCCGAGTTCTTCGATCTTGACTGCATCTTTCGGGAATGTAAACAATGAAACACTGGCTGGGTTGTGTTGCTGACTCCCCTCGCAAAATACTCCGCTTCGCACTGACAACTTTCTTCTTTGCTTGCTCAGCTTCTTTCTCCATAATGCAATGAACAAATTGCAACAGATTCACCAACACAGATGTCCAGAATACTGTGGAATTATGAGATGAAAACAGAGCTATTTTGTATTGGCTTCAATGGGGTACCGATACTCCTGTTTCACTGAATACGTCACGCGCATACGTCATCATCCAAAGGCGTTTTCAACCGGAAGTTTAGCGGGAAATTTAAAATTGCACTTTATAAGTTAACCCGGCCGTATTGGCATGTGTTGCAATGTTAAGATTTCATCATTGATATATAGACTATCAGACTGCGTGGTCGGTAGTAGTGGGTTTCAGTAGGCCTTTAAGCATTTAATACAATATCAATAAAGCTTTCTATTCTAGTCTAATCTAATCATAGATTAAGGCTATATGTAGTATGCAAAATTGTAAATTGTTCGAGTGCAATAAGAAAAGCCCAGTATGTTTAATATCTTCACATTTTAATTTCAATATTCTAAAATTGTTATTTGAGTGCAATAAGAAACCTCTGTTAAATGTATAAGATTTTCTGTTAAAATACTGCCAACATTTTTTTTGTGATCGAAAGTATCCAAAAGTATCAAAATACATATAGGTACCGGTATAATGGTATTGTGACAAGACTAGACTACAAACACAAAAACTAGTGCAGCTTGGAGTGCACCCAAAAGTCCATACTTGGTAGCCAAAATCACAAAGCAAATAAAGCAAGGAATGCCAGCAAAGCAAACACTATCCATGGATAAACCACAGAAAAACAATGATCCATCAATAAGAGGAAGGTTGTACTGGAATATAACCCTCTAGATTAGCGATTAGAGGCAGCTGATTCCACTGATCGCTAATCAAGAGCAGGTAAGGGAAATAGCTCTCAAACCAGCTCAGTGGTAGAGGAGAAACATGAAGTAGAATGAAAACAAGAGCGCTAGACAAGAACTAAACAACAAACATAGGAAACTACAAAATCGAGGCAGGTCTGAAATGACAAGTCCTGACAGAGTCACACTTCTCTCCTTTTACAAGCTGCCCTGATGACGACCCTCAAAACCCATCGTCCTCAGGAGAAGCATCACATTACCTGCTGACAGCTGACCAATTAAGGAAACAGCTGTGGAGACTAAGACTGTGGTGCCTGATCACATCTGTCCCAAGGTCCTGAAGTTACATTCCCAGCAGCTGTCTGACATCCTCAATCACATATTCAACCTGAGTCTGGGTAAAGAAAAGGTGCCAGGGCTATGGAAATCCTTCTCTTCAGCACAGTTAACCAAATAAGTTACCATATCCTCACTGACATCACATGCCTTTAAAATGATGGACAAGCTGGTTTTGACCCCGCAGGAATAATCTGCTCTGGACTTTGCCCCATGTTGATGTGGATGGTGCTGCAATCAATCTATTGCATTGAGCGCAGCTACACCAGGATAGTAGTGGAAGTTTTGTGGAAGTCATGTTTTTGACATGCACAATGCTTTTATCACCATCCAACCTTTTGTGTTGTGTGAGAAGCTGCTTCACTGACTACTTGTCAGATCAAGTGTGTGCACTTGGGGACTATGCAGTCTGGTGTTGTGGTAAGTATCGCCGGCGTCCCACAATAACCATCTTGTTTCCTTTCCTTTCCTATTCAACAATGGACAGTGATCCCTTTTAGTGATCTGACGACACTGCAGTGATGGTGTTTGTAATAAGGTGTGACAGGAGTAGAGAGAGCGGGTGGACTTTTGCAGCAATTATCTTTTAGTCCTCCATAGAGATAGGTACCTTTCAAATTGTAAACAATACTAATTCCCAGTACTTGGGAATCAATACCGGTAGTCAACAGTACAAATGTTCAGTACTTTGTGTGTGTTGATGTGTTAGTAAATGTTAATGTTTAATAATATATATTTTTTAAATGTACTGTATTCAACATTTAACAGTGAACTGATAATGTTAACTGTACTGAGTGTCCAGTTGTTATAGTTAGTATTCTTACACTTATGAGTCTGATTTGCAAGTATTATATAGTAAGGATGTAACGGTATCAAAATGTCACGGTACGATATTGTGATATATGTCCAAAAAACAGAAATACTTAAAAATGCCATAGTGGGAAAACAAATTGGCAAGAACGTTTAGAATAACACAAACATAATGCTCAAATGTTTTAATCATATTCATTACAACAAACATGTATTTTAAAGTGCACAGAATAGTGCAGAAATATCCACGGTTTCAAGCAAATAAAAAAAATTAATTAAAAAACTTACAGTAAAGTGTCTTTAAAGTGACAATGTTAACCTACAATGTAACAAGTGTAAAATAATAATGTTCACTTAAGTGTCTTTCAACTTTTATTTCATGAGAAGCAGTGTCCTCCACATTGGACATTTTTTTATCAGCTTGGAAAATTCTGTGCCTCACAAATTGATGTTTAGCTTTGCTGGCTTCAAATATATTTTCTGGGTGACGGTTTGTCTTTCGCCTGAGTGCAGCTGAACTTTTTGGCGTTAACTTTTTCGCCCCTCGTTACATCGAGAGAAAAAAGCGGTAGAAAATGAATGGATGGATTGATTGTTCATCAAGTAGCTTTTCAGTTTGGCCATATTTTTCATGGTGTACAGTTTTTTTGGGGTGATTTGACCGGCACTGCATCGCCTTGGAAACAAGACGAAAGTGGCGTGGTTTGCTTTGCAGAAAGCAAACCACCACTTTCTTACCTCTGCCAAAAAGGTTATGTTTGAGGGGTTGTCTGTTTGTTAGCAGCATAACTCAAATAGTTACGTATGGATATTTTCAGAAAATGCCCCAAAAAACAAAAACAGTTCCTCTTATCTACTACAAGCACACTTCACTTAATTTCTGCTTACGGCGTTCCACGCCCCCACATTGCGGTCCCCCGCTGCGCAGAGGATAATGAGAGATGTAGTTTATTTTCAGACCCAGACAAAGCGAAAGCGCCAGAAAAAACTACACTCACCTAGTTTTCGTTTGATACCGTCACACATCGAGGCATTATTGTGAATACTTTGAAATCGCAATATGTACAATACAGTTACAGCCTTTTTGTATAGTAGACTTTGCATGCAGTTACAATTCTAAGGCATTTGATGGCAGCAGTGTCTAGGCAATGGTGTGCTGCCATACTCAGGAATTTGTATTTGCCATTAAGTTCAATGTGCTAGTTTTGTCTTCTGCTGAGTCCTACAAAGTCTTTAAACTGTACGCACCAGCTGTTTGATTGTAACGTGTATCTTAGTTTTTGTTATGCTTAACAAATTTGGAGGTGTTAAAATCGCCATGTAAAATCACTATTCAGTAATATATATATGGCATATAGCATCGAGTTAGCGCATTTTAAAAAGTGGAGCCTTACTTTTGAGCGCTTCTTTCTATCAGGCATGCTTTCTTTATTGGCATGGAAAATTACACCAATAGCTAATAGGCAGTCCGCTGCGAATATGCCTGTTTGCCAGCCAAGTGCTTGAGCTGGTGCTCAGTCTGCAACCGGACATGACGTTACGTGCAAAAAAAGGTATCGAAAAATATGGGACCTTTTGATTTTACGTGACTCAATACCTGATAGTACTGTTGGAGTTTGGTTGGTACTTATAAGTACCAAATTTGGTACCCATCTCTAGTCCTCAACAAATCTATCTATATCTACAGAAAGTCTGCATACTTACTTTTGTAACAGCATATACAGGAGCAATGGGGAAATCAATGGGTGCAACAGCAGCATCAGCAAAAGCTAGATAGGGTAAAAAACAGAAAATTGAAGATTTTTTAAAAATTCTGTTACAAAAAGCCATTCCACCTTGTTAAGATTGCCGTTTTATAAAGAGATGGCACATTCGTCCTTTACCTTGCTCCTTTACACACACCTACAAACCTGGTAGTTAACCTGTTGACACTCACGTCATCCTTTTGAGGCACCATTTCATATCCTGATTTATAGGTATTATCATAAGAATACATGTGTGATTAAAAACATTTTCTCACTATTGAACTGTGACTTGGAGGGAAAAGGAGTGGTTCTGAGGCAGACAGAAAGACAATTTATTTTTCTTCAGTACATTGTTCGACTACTACTGGATAATTAATCTGCAACAATAAAAATATACTTGGGGTGTAACACTCTTGTACTTACCTCTGTATTAGGTTACTGTTCGGTTTATTATGGCACAATATGGGTACAAAATACAAACCATAAAACTAACTTAGCCAATAATTACAATTCCTGTACTGCTTCACTTTTTAGGAAAGTAAAGCAATGCAAGTTTCGAACAGTAACAGTATGATGTGTATGATTGATTAATAATTTTTTTATTATTTTTAGAATATGTAAATTCCTGAAGTGCAGCCTAATATAAATAATGCTAGCTCACTGAATTTGTCTCATTTACTTGTAGTTTTTGACCAGTGGCCACATACTGAAAGCAGGCTTCCACTTTGATACTTAGTATCAACATTTCAGATGATTCTTTCAGCTCTATTTTACCATTGTTGCTATTTTTTTTTGTTTTATTTTATTTCTACAATGTGCCACATGCTCATTAATAAAAAAAAAATCAGAAAACAAATGGCCCCCTCAGGCCGCACTTTGGTCAACCTTGGTTTATGTGATTCACTGGCAAGGCTTTGTGAAGATTACTGAACAACAGAGGAGTGCCTCCATATCAAAATTGTTACAACATAAATGACCAGTTTTAGAACTGCTGATGACTAAATACTAGCGATGTCCTGATACAACTTTTTCACTTTCAATAGGATACCGATATTGGAGTCTTGAGTATTGGCCGATACAAATATTAATCTGATACAGCATCAGCACAAATCATTGTGCATACCTGTATTATTTTGAAGTGTGGACTATTAGAACATGTTTGATACAGTAAAATTAAATAAATAAAAAATAGAAAGTATGAAAAACTTATGACAGATTTTTTTTTTCAAGTGAAGTAGTGTGTGAATGTGAGTGTGAATATTGACTGTCTATTTGTGTTGGCCCTGTGATGAGGTGGCGACTTGTCCAGGGTGTACCCAGCCTACCGCCCGAATGCAGCTGAGGTAGGCTCCAGCACCCCCCACAACCCAGGAAGGGACAAGCGGTAGAAAATGGATGGATGGATGGAAGTAGTAGTTAGTGTTTTGGTGACACCTAGTGGTCACAATAATTCATTAAATTAAGGTCATGGCATAGTAAATTGAATAATTCAGACATGTTTGTTATTGAATACTTTCTAATACACTTCTGTCTTGGAGACTTTGTATGTGTAAGTAATATGCAACTATAATTATTTGATATGTGTTTGTATTGATAAAAATGTGATGTTTCAGACTGCAATATTGTTCAATTAAGGACACTTATTATGTATGCCTAACTTGTGAGCTATTGTGTGCTTAGCTGTTGCAAAGCTGCTAGCTCCTAGTAGCCTATAGCCTACCATGTTTACCAGTTGTAAATGACTTGACTAAATCCCAAGAAAAGACCAACCTTGTGTGCTTAATGGAGGCCATCTAGCTTTAGTAAACGTGAGTAAACACACTGCAGGAGTGCTTGTATTGTAACTTTTGTCGGTAATTTTAGAAGCAAGATGATTTTCTTTTACTGATATCAGACCGATATCCGATATCAACATTAGATTGGAACACCCCTCTTAAATACTAATTTAACCCAAATGTTTGCATTTATTTAGAATCTATAAACAATAATGTAAGGTTCTTGCTAGGGTCCAGTAACTCCACTGCAAAAAAAAAACGTGGCAAGTTTGAAGAGCAGACTTACATACAATCCTGGCCAGTGGAGTGACATCAAGTCTTTTTGCAGCATCGGCTGTCATTAAAACAAGGGCAGCCGCCCCATCGTTCAGAGTGCTCGCATTGGCTGCAGTCACTGTGCCTAAAAAAGGTCAACAAAATAGGTAATAATGCCTAATTTAAGATGAGAAATACAACAAAATAGATCATTACCGTTTTCTTTCTGAAACACTGCCTTTAGTTTGGAGACTTTGCTGAAATCCACACGCCTCCACTCCTCATCCTCGGACACGACCACATCAGGTTTTCCTGTGGGGTATAAATTAATGTGATCGCCTCATGGGGCAAAAAAGTATCACAGACTCAAGGAAAAAGTTTGTTTTACCACCAACCTCTCTGAGGGATGCTAACTGGAACAATCTCCTTGGCCAATATCCCGGACTCATATGCGACTTTGCTGCGAGTGTATGAGCTGATAGCAAAATTGTCCTGTTCCTCCCTGGAAATGTTGTTGTTCTTCGCCGTGTTCTCTGCACAATTGCCCTGTTTGATAAACAACGTGAGACGATTCCAAATGATTTACAAGCTAACGGTGGATGTGTGACATTTAGCTCAGCTGTGTGTAACACCAACGTAATACTGCACATATGTACATTAACAAAGCTACATTTATTGTGGAAATATTTACCATGTGGAATTTATTGTAGACATCGGTAAGTCCGTCCTTGACTATGAGGTCCTCTATCCTCACTCCGCCATAAGCTGGTGTTTCTCTGGGCATCACGTAAGGTACATTGGACATGCTCTCCATACCTCCTGCCACCATCACATCCTTGACAAAAATGAACTCACATAAAACCCCTGTACACAGCAGGCACTTTATACCTTTGGGAAGTGTGTGCAGTGCTGAACATCTTTTATTTAATGACAACATTGCATATGATATTTGAAGTATACAGCTGGTTTGTACAGTCTACTACTGTTTTAAAATGTTTACTTTGTGCAAGGAAATTGACTCACAGAAAAATCTTACCGAATAAATGGACAGACATGGAGGGGTAGCCTGAGAGTTTGTTGAATGCAGAAGAAAATATTAGTAGAAGTCTGCGACGTTACCTTAAAGATATCTATAAAGTTTGGTTCTTATTATGGCAACTTCTTAAACACTACAACGTTATTGTTAAAGTGTTAAGCTATTTGGCTTGATAGCAAACATGCAACAAAGTTAACTGTTTGCTAAACACTATCAGTGTTGTATTAAAAACATATTTGCTTTTGTAATGCGCTTCAGACATAGCAAGCTGAGCCCGCCACCGCCCTCCTCTTTGAATGAGAGCCAGACAGATGTAAAGAACACTGTTGTCGGTCAAGATAAAATTATATATATTATAGAGATGCGCCGATTGATCTACTATCAGTATCCACCAATTGTATATATATATATATATATATATATATATATATATATATATATATATATATATATATATATATATATATATATATACACACACACACACACACATTCATATTCATACATACATGCATACACACATTATATATACTGTGTGTATATATATATATATATATATATATATATATATATATATATATATATATATATATATATATATATATATATATATATATATATATATGATGAAACAAAAATTTAGCTGTTTGGCCACAATACCCAGCAATATGTTTGAAGGAGAAAAGGTCAGGCCTTTAATCCCAGGAACACCATGCCTACCGTCAAGTTTGGTGGTGGTAGTATTATGCTCTGGGCCTGTTTTGCTGCCAATGGAACTGGTGCTTCACAGAGAGTAAATGGGACAATGAAAAAGGAGGATTACCTCCAAATTCTTCAGGACAACCTAAAATCATCAGCCCGGAGGTTGGGTCTTGGGCGCAGTTGGGTGTTCCAACAGGACAATGACCCCAAACACACGTCAAAAGTGGTAAACTTAATGGCTAAATCAGGCCAAAATGAAGGTTTAAGAATGGCCTTCCCAAAGTCCTGACTTAAGCTTGTGGACAATGCTGAAAAAACAAGTCCATGTCAGAAAACCAACAGATTTAGCTGAACTGCACCAATTTTGTCAAGAGGAGTCGTCACAAATTCAACCAGAAGCTTGCGGATGGCTACCAAAAGCGCCTTATTGCAGTGAAACTTGCCAAGGGACATTTAACCTAATATTAACATTGCTCTATGTATAATTTTGACCCAGCAGATTTGGTCACATTTTCAGTAGACTCATAATAAATTAATAAAAGAACCAAATTCCATGAATGTTTTTTGTGACCAACAAGTATGTGCTCCAATCACTGTATCACAGGGAAAAAAAAAGAGTTGTAGAAATTATTGGAAACTCAAGACAGCCATGACATTATGTTCTTTACAAGTGTATGTAAACTTTTGACCACAACTGTATGTATACACCAGAGGTGTCCAAATATTTTCCAGCGAGGGCCACATAGAGAAAAATTGAAGGATACGAGGGCCACTTTTATACATTTTGTATATGAAAAATACTCAAACCAAAACAATGTAGGTGAACATATGCTAACATTTGAAATAAACTTCAATATCTTAGATTTGTGTTACAGATAACAAAGCAATAAAATCATTCATGATTATTTTAATAATGATTTTATTTGTATTTATGTTAACTGTGCTCTAAAGTAAGCTTGTATTTACTAATATTATTATACCGTCAACTAAAACACTTTTGAGGGCTTTAGTACACTCAAAAACATATAATGTCTCACAAGAAATTTGTACACTTTTTCATCATGACAGGACACACGGAAATCATCAAAAACCTCAGGCAGTTAGAGGCTCAGGTTGTCTGCCATTTTGGTTTTCAGGTCCCATTTTTGGGGGATTTGGTCCAGTTGAATTTTTCATAGTTTTTTGTTCTAATTTGATTTGAGTTTTTTGTTCTGATTTGGGACCTGTTTAGTTTGTCTGTAGAATGTGTTTGTCTGTAGAATTCCTGTTTTACTATTTGGCTTGGAAAATAGCTTGTTCCATATTCCTTTTTGGCAATTATATTTGCTAACTATTAATTTCATTTGCCGGTAAAATGTAGCAACTTTTTTAATCCAGTAGATGGCAGGTGCCCTTTAGGAAACAACAGCGCAGCATAAGTGCAGTGTCAAAACAGCAAGTGAGTATGCCATACACTCATTTACACTTAACTATTAAAGCAGCTATTAACAGTACATTAACAAGTAGATTTATTAGTCTCGAGAAGATAATATCACAGCAACAATCGTGCTCTGTTGGTGTGTTTGTCGTGTGCCAGGAGTACAGGTAAGGAGAGAGCAGATCAATCCATAAATCCGGGATGTTGATTACAGTATAGGATGTTGATTACAGTTTATGAGCAATGTTGTTTAGGTTTAAGACCACAATAATATGATACCTGAATACAAGAGTAGTTTGAGGGCAAAAAAGGTTTTTCAATGAGTAGTAGATTGTAGTGTTTGCCTTTGTTTAGTTATTGTGTACTATTGACTTTATTGATCTCAAACAATTGTACATAGTAAAACAATAAAAAAGTTGTTTGAATATTGTGTTGATATTGTTCCACTGTCAATAGCATTCAGCATACATAAATTAAAAAATGACAGTTAATGGATGTAATTGTATCGGCTAATCTCACTTATAAATTATTGGAATCGGAAGCATGCATAAGATGCGAATCGGAATATCCCTACCAATAATCTATACACAGGGTAGTATTACTAATACGCAACTGTTATTTGTATATTGCAAGTCCAATTGAATGTCATATCTAGTAAAGTCGTTAGACAGATTTTCAGACACATTCCTGGGACTCTGCAGTTGTGCAGATGTAAAACACAACAGACCTCAGGAACAATTATCAAGAAGTTCCTGGACATTGATTAAAAAGGCGGCTTTCAATAAGATATATTGCAAACTCTGAAATTTGATAATCTGTGTAAAAAAACACTGCACTTTCATGGAAACTTCAATATAAAGCATGAATTATGGACCATGGACCAACTCTGGTGGATGTGAGGCCAGCTACCTGGTGTCCACACATTAAACTCTGTGCTGCCATCATGATAGCCTTCATCCCGGAGGCACACACTTTGTTGATGGTTGTTGCTGGAGTGCCAAGTGTCAAGCCTGAAAGTATGAATGAACACAAATAAAATATCAAACATGTTGTAGAAGGATCACACATTGTTTTACTCCTTCAACAGTATTTATTTTCATGTCAGTAGCATATCCTTTCCATAGGTACAGTATTTGTCCAAAAAATAGAAACAGTTGCACATGAAGTCATTTCACAATAGGACCATAGTGTATGTGCAAAAAACAATACAAACAAACAAATAGTATACAAGGGAGGTGTGCTGGTGCATTGACCAGACTTCCTACTGTGGTGCAAAATATTTTTTTACTGGTGTGCTTTTATTTTGAAGGTATGACTTTATTGAAGGGGATAGGGTGGGTTGTAGAGTGAACTGGAAACCGTTCAGAGATATTGTTTTCTTATCAAAGTTGAAATGCAGGGAAAATACAAGAACTGAGGAAGAGCTGGGTAGAAGGGAAGAATACAGGAGTTTGCCGGTTTTATACAGAGATAGTCGACCCCGAACGGGACAAGCGGTAGAAAATGGATGGATGGATAGTTAGCTGCATAGAAATAATTTCTGTTGATTAAACTTTTAAAAATTCAAATTTTTACCAACATCCTGAATGGGCCAGTCTTGGCTTGTGTTGAGTCCTACAAAGTGTTTATACTGTAAGTATTGTACTTATTACACACCATCTGCTTGATTGAAACATGTGATTGAAACATGCATCTCAGTTGTAGTTTTCATTACCAAATTTAGGTGATAAATCACCCTGTAAAATCGCTAATGCTAATTAGCAGCATGTACAGTATATAGCATAGCCAATGTACATAAGCTTTGAGATAGTACAAGTCTTTTATGTTGGAATGTCACAGAGAAGTTATTTTGTATCTAATGTAAGTGATATTGATGTTTTGTTTTTTAAAGTTCAGTTTTACAGGGGTTTGAATTCAATCATTTTAAAAGTCTCTTAAAAGGAGACAACATTATATCTGTCTGCTAAACTGGCGAGGAGAGACGTTAAGCAGGAGCAAAACAGATTACTTGTATCGCAAATCTTTTAGATGTAGGTCGATATAATCCAATCACTTGTTTTTTTTCCGGATGTCTAAATGGATATCCGATATCACCTTTAATTCTTGATACCATTTTTGTTTGTGGTTTAGCTTCACCTTTATGTATAACCATAACACAATCTGGGATGCTCAGATTACAACATTTTGGCTACAGATTGTAAATGTATTTTACCTGCAGGGGTCTCTTGCATGCATTTGTACATTATAGTAAACAATGTCATTGTAACAATTTCTGAAGCCTCATGAACCAATTTGATCAGCTTCCTGATGCTTGCTTAAGTAAAATTAAACATTAACCACTTGAACTAAAGTTAGTTTGAACTCTATTGCTTTTGGTGCAGAGCGTTTCAATCATTAGCGTAAAATTTCCACTGCAGATCTAAAAACATGTTTGATGACACTGCAGGTCCCTGTTATTAACAAATACTGGGAAACCACCAGCGGTGTATTTTTTTCTTCCATTTTTAGCGGCGCTATTTTTCTATGTTATCAGATGTATTTAATGTTATGATAGTTATCGTGCACCTCTACTTTAAAAGGGGAACTGCAGTTTTTTGGGAATTTTGCTGATGATTAACAATCCTTATGTGAGACAAGAACACATACCATATTTTTCGGACCATAATGCGCACTTAAAATCCTTTCATTTTCTCAAAACTTGACAGTGCATCTTATAACCCGGTGCGCCTTATGTATGTATGAAATAATTCTGGTTGTTATGGACCTCAAACTAATTTTATGTGGTACATGGTGTAACGATAAGTCACTAGTAGATGTCAGTCACACATAAGAGATACGTGTGGACTCCCGAGTTGACACCTGTTGTTCAATAAATGATGCTAGCAAACAAGCACAAAACTTTGATGTTTTATTGACAATATAGAACATTACACAGAGTGCTCAAAAATCTGTTAAAATGTTTTAGTACGACTTTGCTACGAACCCGCTTTACTTGATGGATTGACGGAGCATTATGGCTACCGTAGTCAGACGTACTGTGCTTCAACATACAGGTATTATCATGTTGTGTGTGTAAGGACCCCACATGGCACCTATTAGGAAACACTATCTGGGGTTTTCTTTGGCCCAATTATGCAAAACAAACTTTTCTTACTTTTTGGTACCTGCTGTTGTGAATTTGGGATCTGCCTAAGTTCCAAAAATAGTCAATAAGCTCTTTTCTCTATCCTGTGTGGGGCATTAATCCTCTGCTATTGCCATTTCTAATACAAAGTAGTGTATAGTTTTAACTTAATGGGTCAGTAGAGTTGCTATGAAAGCACTAAAAACTACAACAAAACGAAAACGCAGTTGAAGTGTTTGGCATCCTGAAGAGACGGTCAGAAAGCGGCTTGAAAAAGGTCTTTAAAACAATTTATGCAAAATGTTGACCAAAGAATCACATGTTACTGTATGTCAGTGCTTCTCAAATATTTTCTGTTATGTCCCCCTAGGGACACTCTCCACCTTGACTATGAACAGTATGATTTGTCTATAAAATTGTTATAACTCTGCATAACATTGTAAGCTTATTTACTTTAAAAGGAAACAACACACTGGTTTTCTTCGTCTTCCACCGTGGTTACAGTGAAGCCAAGTGCTACATACGCTTCATCATATTTTGGTACTGCAAAAAAAGCATGTTCCCCGAGGTCACACGCGCGCCCCCCCCTGGTATCGCACCATCCTTTGAGAAGGACTGATAGAACACAAAAAAGTTTTAATTGTAAAAAAAACATTTTTTTAATATGAACCCCTTTATTGCACCTTATGTATGAAAATAAGACCCAAATAGACCCATTCATCGACAGTGCGCTTTATGGTCGGAGAAATATGGTATGTTTTTAATTTTTATGCATTCTAACTCGTAAATAAACACTATCAAGAGTCATCTAACAAGGGAGGTAATGAGATCCGATTTATTCTGCCTATAAAGCGCTCTAAAACATCCATCAACGTTTTATACACAAACTCAGGGATCCCAGTGAGGTAAAAAAAAAACAATAAAAAACAAAAGAGCATTTGGCCTTTAAGTAGTGCAATTATCTACACCTGTATACCAAAATACAGCCTAAAATAACTTGAGATAACACTGTAACCAAGTAGGCTTGGGCCAATAACAATTTCTGCTTGACGATATAATGACCTACAAATTATTGCCGATAAAATATATTATTAGCTTACTCAGTGGCCTAGTGGTTATAGTATCCGCCCTGAGATTGGTAGGTTGTGAGTTCAAACCCCGGCCGGGTCATACCAAAGACTATAAAAATGTGACCCATTACCTCCCTGCTTGGCACTCAGCATCAAGGGTTGGAATTGGGGGTTAAATCACCAAAAATGATTCCCGGGCGCGGCACCGCTGCCCACTGCTCCCCTCACCTCCCAGGGGGTGAACAAGGGGATGGGTCAAATGCAGAGGACACATTTCACCACACCTAGTGTGTGTGACAATCATTGGTACTTTAACTTTAACGCCATTATTTTTATGAGGCCAAATTAACCATTGATTTAATGATAATACATAATTAATGTATGTATATTCTTTCAAATGCCCTAATCTTGTATTTCTCGTGTATTTGAACAATGTAATTGAAATGAAAACGTTTAAATCTCCAAGTGAAATAAAACAAAACAAATAATAATACAATATACTTTGTCTGTTAGCCAAATTATGCATTCATATAATAAATTAATTAATAATTAATTAATGCAATATCCTAAGGAGGGGATAGGTGACTCAAATATACACAATCATAACAATAAATAAAAAATAAAGTATTGACAAACAAATTTGTACTTCAATATTGAACATGTATGCAGAGATAGAGTTGTACATTACTTAACTGACAATCAAGTTAGGACATTTTTAAATAAAAGTTAAAAGTAACAAAGTAAACCTACAGTTCAAACAGATGTATTAACTGGTCATATGCAAAACAAAATTAAAATCGGCAGATTCCGAGTGAGGAACACCGACGTGACATGACAACATGACAGCACTTTTAAAAAATGCTAACAGTATTAAATGGCAGCATGTCTTTGGCGATGTATGTCTGTGAGCGCACACTACTTTGCACTGTTTTGTTTACACTGACATGTCACCTGGCTTTTTCACCGAACGCAAAGTGAGTGTGGACTGTCGAGTGGTTGTATTTCAAGTGGCCATTGTGGTAGTCGCACACATTCGGCAAACTGGCTTCTCGGTCTTGATAGGCTCATCTTGTTCCATAGGGTTTAAACTTAAATATTCCCACACTGGAGCGATGGCATTTGGTTTTGTGTTCATTTTATCCATCAGTGTGTGAATGTGTTTGTGTGAAAGGGTGAATGTGGAAATAGTGTCAAAACGCTTTGAGTTCCTTAAAAAAGGTAGAAAAGCGCTATACAAGTACAACCCATTTACCATTTATCCATGTCAGCTGCTACACGCTAACTAGTTGCACTGTGTGATGCTTGCCGGCCAGCAGCCCCATGTGACCGTGTCACTGCACAAAGAGTCAAAGACACTTAGGCCCAATCCCAATACACCCCTTCACTCACTACCACTAGCCCTTATTCACTACCACTACACCCTCAAAATGAAGCAACAAGGGGTAGTGCTTTGTAATCTTCCCTAGGAATTTGGACACCACTTGCTACGTCACTGCATAGTTTACGTTCGGGCACGTAAGTGACTTTGCAGTTATGTTTGCACATACGTCCCACCTCGAGTTGCCCCGACACCAATATTTTGGTACCAAAATGTATATCGTTATGTATTTCATTGCTTTTTGATACTTTTCAAAATAAAAAGGAGCACAAACAAATGTCATTATTGGCTTCATTTTAACGGAACATTTATGATAAAACTTACGATTAAACATATGTTTTTTATTTCACCCGAAGAACAATTTCAAAAGATTGAATTAAAATTAAAAGGCGCATTAAACACATGGGCTTTTCTTATTGCACTCAAAGAACAGTTTACAATTATTTTACATATTACATATAGCCTACTGTAAGGAAGGGATAGTAGTTCTCTTAAGAGTTGGGACACAATGGACAGATTCCGGCCAGAGAATCCTTTAATCATCTTTATTGTTGAAAGGTAGATTTAAAGGCCTACTGAAATGAATTTTTTTATTTAAACGGGGATAGCAGATCTATTCTATGTGTCATACTTGATCATTTTGCGATATTGCCATATTTTTGCTGAAAGGATTTAGTATAGAACAACGACGATAAAGATCGCAACTTTTGGTATCTGATAAAAAAAGGCTTGCACCTACCGGAAGTAGCGTGACGTAGTCAATTGAACATATACGCAAAGTTCCCTATTGTTTACAATGATGGCCGCATGAAGTGAGAGAGATTCGGACCGAGAAAGCGACAATTTCCCCATTAATTTGAGCGAGGATGAAAGATTTGTGGATGAGTAAAGTGCAAGTGAAGGACTAGTGGGGAGTTGAAGCTATTCAGATAGGGAAGATGCTGTGAGAGCCGGGGGTGACCTGATATTCAGCTGGGAATGACTACAACAGTAAATAAACACAAGACATATATATACTCTATTAGCCACAACACAACCAGGCTTATATTTAATATGCCACAAATTAATCCTGCATAAAAACACCTACGTGTTTGTTATGCTAGCTCCTAGCTCCTCTGCTAGCTCCTAGCTCCATAGAACGCGCCAATACAATTCAAACACCTGATCAACACACACAATCACTCAGCCCAAAAGAACGTTCACCTAACCCAAGGTTCATAAAGCTTATATATTTTTAAAAAGTTACGTACGTGACGCGCACATACGGTCAAGCTATCAAATGTTTAGCAGCCAAGGCTGCATACTCACGGTACCTGATATTCAGCTGGGAATGACTACAACAGTATATAAACACAAGACATATATATACTCTATTAGCCACAACACAACCAGGCTTATATTTAATATGCCACAAATTAATCCTGCATAAAAACACCTACGTGTTTGTTATGCTAGCTCCTAGCTCCTCTGCTAGCTCCTAGCTCCATAGAACACGCCAATACAATTCAAACACCTGATCAACACACACAATCACTCAGCCCAAAAGACAGTTCACCTAACCCAATGTTCATAAAGCTTATATATTTTTAAAAAGTTACGTACGTGACGCGCACATACGGTCAAGCTATCAAATGTTTAGCAGCCAAGGCTGCATACTCACGGTACCTGGTATTCAGCTGGGAATGACTAAAACAGTAAATAAACACAAGACATATATTTACTCTATTAGCCACAACACAACCAGGCTTATATTTAATATGACACAAATTAATCCTGCATAAAAACACCTACGTGTTTGTTATGCTAACTCCTAGCTCCTATGCTAGCTCCTAGCTCCATAGAACACGCCAATACAATTCAAACACCTGATCAACACACACAATCACTCAGCCCAAAAGACCGTTCACCTAACCCAAGGTTCATAAAGCTTATATATTTTAAAAAAGTTACATACATACGCAAAAAAAAAGTTGCGCACATACGGTCAAGCGATCAAATGTTTAGAAGCCAAAGCTGCATACTCACGGTAGCACGTCTGCGTCTTTGTCATCCAAATCAAAGTAATCCTGGTAAGAGTCTGTGTTGTCCCAGTTCTCTACAGCCGTCTGTGTATCGAAGTCAAAAGTCCTCCTGGTTAGAGTTTCTGTTATCCGAGTTCTTCCATCTTGACTGCATCTTTCGGGAATGTAAACAAAGACGCGCCGGCTGTGTACTGTTGTTGCTGACTTCGTTCGAAAAATACGTCCGTTTCGCACCGACAACTTTCTTCTTTGCTTGCTCAGCTTCTTTCTCCATAATGCAATGAACATAATTGCAACAGATTCACGAACACAGATGTCCAGAATACTGTGGAATTATGAAATGAAAACAGAGCTTTTTTGTATTGTATTCAATGGGGAAGGCATACCTCTGTTCCCCGGGCTACGTCACGCGCATACGTCATCCTCAGAGGCGTTTCGAACCGGAAGTTTTGCGGCAAATTTAAAATGTCACTTTATAAGTTAACCCGGCCGTATTGGCATGTGTTATAATGTTAAGATTTCATCATTGATATATAAACTATCAGACTGCGTGGTCGGTAGTAGTGGGTTTCAGTAGGCCTTTAAATGTGTATGGTTTTGTGTGTGTGCGTGTGGTATTTAGTCGTCAACGCACACAAGGCTGGCTGCCACCACTGATTGAAACCGGCTATTCTGACAAAGACGTGCTTTAAAGGGGAAATGACGTCACAGATTGACCTATCAACCTAAATGCATAGGAACATTACAAAACTGGTTAAAGGCACACAATAGGCTTTCGTACACAGCCGCCCCCAACTGTCCGTATGGCAGTTGAAACTAGAAGAAAGTCTATGAGGTAGTGTCCTCGTCATCAAGAGGTGGAAGCATGATCAGTCGGGCGACTGGGCGAAGGTAGGTGCGATTCTTCACTTGTATTCTGGCAGTCCGGACCCGTCCATCTGCTCCTGGATGTGTCTGAGTGATCCGTCCTACAGGCCACGATCCTCGGGGGAGTTGAGGATCCACTATCAAGACAACTTAACCAGCCAAAAGGGTCTTGCCATCGTTCCTCCACTTGTTACGTTCTTGCAGAAAATCCACGGCGGAAGGTGGGGATGAAGCACCAGCATCAGCCGCCCCATGAAGGGAGCTAGCTGTCTCTTGTAGAAGCTGTTTCCATGTGGAGAACTTACTGAAATCAGTAAGCTGAGTGGATGAAGCACAGGAAATAGTTCCAATGAAGGCGGATTTCCTCAGCTCTGTGGCATCCGGTTCCAGGTCAGATGTAGGCAAATTGGGCCACTCATTTTCTGGCAGGTAAAGGAAGTGCGGGCCCTTATTCCAGCGGTGCTCTTGGATCATTTCCTGCAGGGTGAGTCCACGAGTGATATCGTCTGCTGGATTGTTCAGAGAATCAACATAAAGCCACTGAGTGGGGTTTGTTAGGGTTTGGATTTCGGTGATGCGAGTCCCCACAAATACTTTGAAGCGACACGATTCTGATCTGATCCAGTGCAGCACGGTCGTTGAGTCTGACCATAGCGTGATGCGATCTGAAGGGACACCGAGCTCTGTCTCTATCACTTTGGCCAGCTGTGCTCCTGTAAGTGCAGCACTGAGCTCTAGTCGCGGGATGGATAGTTGCTTTTTCGGTGAAACTCGTGATCTGGCGAACACGAAATACACATGGGTGTGCTGATTGTCATCTACTGACTGCATAAAGGCCACTGACCCATAGGCTCGCTCGGAGGCATCGCAGAAGATGTGAATATGTCTGGTTGCAGTGGGAGTGTTCACAGTAAAAGGTACATAGAAACGGGGCACCTTAAATTGTTGTAAAGTGGGAATCTCACGTACCCAGGTTGACCACTTGTCAAGGAGATCTGCAGGCTGGATCTGGTCGTCCCAGCCGAGGTTGGACTTCCACATATCTTGGATGAGCACCTTACAACGAGTGGTAAATGGTACAATGAATCCTAGGGGGTCATAAAGCTTGGCCAGGACACTGTAGACATTTCGAAGAGTGGCAGCTGATGATTCTGTTGTGTGACGCTTGAAACTCAGTGTGTCATTCAAACAATCCCAGCATAGTCCAAGGGTGGGTTCGTGGAGGTTATCACTTGCTTTGGATAACCACAGCTCACTAGTTGCTGATCGTGCATCAGGTGGTAGATGGGCCACAACTTCTGGCATGTTGCTAGCCAACTGTCGGATCTCGAAACTTCCCTCGCTAAGAAGTTCACGCAGAGTGTCAATGAGAGCTTTGGCTTCTTCAACCTTACTCAGACTGTGGAGACAATTATCCACATAGAAGGAGTGCTCAACCACTTGCATGAGCAGAGAGTCTGGTGGCTCATAGTCCCTGACGTGCTGCTGTAAGGCGTACACTGCACAACAGGGGCTGCAGGTTGTTCCGAAAGGTAGGACCTGCCATTCAAAGATCTGCGCTCTAGATTCCCTGTCCATGTTCCGCCACAGGAATCGAAGGAGTGGTTTATCATGGTCAAGTAAGCGGATCTGGTGAAACATTGACTTGATATCCCCGCTTATGGCTATTGCATGACATCGGAACCGCAAGAGGACTCCAATCATAGTAGGGCCCAACGTTGGTCCAGGGAGGAGATGATCATTCAAAGATTGGCCATTGTAGGAGAAAGAACAGTTGAAGACCACTCTGTCTTTCCCATTGTGGTGCACCATATGATGTGGTACATACCACGACTCAGTACTCTTTGCTGCCTCCTCTGAAGGAATCTCAGCAACGTATCCTGTTTTGATAAGTTTGTCCATCTCTCTACGATAAGAGGTTGCAAGGTGAGGGTCTTTGGCCAACCTGCGTTCAATGCTGCGTAAGTTTGGCACTACAGCATCTGAGGGTGCACATAGCATATTGCTTGGCTGGCGACGTAACAGGGGTGTCGCGTAGCGCTGGATACCATCAACAGGTACACGCTTAGAGTCAGTCTGTAAAAGAGAGAGACCTTGTTGGTCCTGCTTGGAACGAGATGCAATCTTCTCGCTGACGTAAGGGAGAGTATCGATCTGCCAGAGACGTTCCACATTCTTGAAAAGTTTGGTATATGGGGATTCAGTGGTAACGTGCAGACAGGAAGGCTGATGGGAAGATACATAAATCACAGACGGACCTTGTAGGGACCAGCCTAGGTTGGTACAGACTGCTATGGGGCCGCCAGATGGGCCTGCTCGCACCGGCTCTGTAGAAGCAAGAAGCTTAGACATATCAGAACCTATGAGGAGTAGCGGTTGCGCTCGATGGATAGGCAGCAAAGGAAGGTCTTTGAGGTGCTCGTAGCGTTTTTGGAGGGCCGCTACTGGATATGTGTGCTGAGATAGGCTCAGATTCTCAGCTGTGAAGGCATTTTTAATCCAATACTTCTTGCTTGGCTTGAAGATGGGGGAGACGTGAAGGCTGACTGATGAACCATTGAGCACTTTCACTTCTTGTTGAACAGTTCTCAGGTGAAGGGTTTCAGGATGCTTAGCAAGTTGTAGTTGCTCTACTGCATAGGGGAGGATGAGTGTTCTCTCAGAACCATCATCGAGCACAGCAAATGTCTCTAGAGTGCGGTCTCCATTTTGTAAGAGCACTTTAACAACTTTCAGCAAAACTCTTTGAGGGCTTTGAGGCTGTTCCAGGTAGACCAGGGGTCACCAACCTTTTTGAAAGCAAGAGCTACTTCTTGGGTACTGATTCATGCGAAGGGCTACCAGTTTGATACACACTTAAAGGGAAACTTCGGTTTTTTTCAACCTGGGCCCTGTTTTCATAATTTTTTCTGTATATGTGAGTGCTGGATAAAACATTTTTTGAGGTCGCGCCAGTATTGAGCAGGGCAGGCAGCCTCCAGCCCAGCTAACGCTCGTACACAGGGCAACTGGCTCTCGTCAAAATTCGGCCTATAAACATGCATTTTTTTCACACTGACAGGCTCAGATAGTTACAATGAGTGTCCGACAACATACTAGAAAGGAGAAATTAACGTATGTCTCTACCTTTAGCTGGAGATCGCTGTTTGTTGTGAGCTGTGTCCAAATCTCACCACGCTACAAATCTCGTTCCGAAATCTCGCGATAACTCGCGACAAAACACCGGTGGAAAAACAGTTACCTGACTGAGGTGAAGAGAGACGACCGAAGTGATTTTGTATTGGACTAAGTTACCGAAGACTGTTAGTTTAGTTTTATAGAAAAGGGTTAGGGTTAGGTAACTGTTTTTCCACCGGTGTTTTGTCGCGAGTTATCGCGAGATTTCGGAACGAGATTTGTAGCGTGGTGAGATTTGGACACAGCTCACAACAAACAGCGATCTCCAGCTAAAGGTAGAGACATACGTTAATTTCTCCTTTCTAGTATGTTGTCGGACACTCATTGTAACTATCTGAGCCTGTCAGTGTGAAAAAAATGCATGTTTATAGGCCGAATTTTGACGAGAGCCAGTTGCCCTGTGTACGAGCGTTAGCTGGGCTGGAGGCTGCCTGCCCTGCTCAATACTGGCGCGACCTCAAAAAATGTTTTATCCAGCACTCACATATACAGAAAAAATTATGAAAACAGGGCCCAGGTTGAAAAAAACCGAAGTTTCCCTTTAAGTAAATTGCCAGAAATAGCCAATTTGCTCAATTTACCTTTAACTCTGTTATTATTAATAATTAATGATATTTACACTTAATTGAACGGTTTAAAAGAGGAGAAAACACGAAAAAAATGACAAATACATTTTGAAACATAGTTTATCTTCAATTTCGACTCTTTAAAATTCAAAATTCAACCGAAAAAAAGAAGAGAAAAACTAGCTAATGCGAATCTTTTTGAAAAAATTTAAAAAAGAATTTATGGAACATCATTAGTAATTTTTCCTGATTAAGATTAATTTTAGAATTTTGATGACATGTTTTAATTTGGTTAAAATCCAATCTGCACTTTGTTAGAATATATAACAAATTGGACCAAGCTATATTTCTAACAAAGACAAATCATTATTTTTTCTAGATTTTCCAGAACAAAAATTTTAAAAGAAATTCAAAAGACTTTGAAATAAGATTTAAATTTGATTCCACAGATTTTCTAGATTTGCCAGAATAATTTTTTTGAATTTTAATCATAAGTTTGAAGAAATATTTCACAAATATTCTTCGTCGAAAAAACAGCAGCTAAAATGAAGAATTAAATTCAAATGTATTTATTATTCTTTACAATAAAAATTTTTTTTACTTGAACATTGATTTAAATTGTCAGGAAAGAAGAGGAAGGAATTTAAAAGGTAAAAAGGTACATGTGTTTAAAAATCCTAAAATCATTTTTAAGGTTGTATTTTTTCTCTAAAATTATCTTTCTGAAAGTTATCAGAAGCAAAGTAAAAAAATTAATGAATCTATTTAAACAAGTGAAGACCAAGTCTTTAAAATATTTTCTTGGATTTTCAAATTCTATTTGAGTTTTGTCTCTCTTAGAATTAAAAATGTCTGGCAAAGCTAGACCAGCTTGCTAGTAAATAAATAAAATTTAAAAAATAGAGGCAGCTCACTGGTAAGTGCTGCTATTTGAGCTATTTTTAGAACAGGCCAGCGGGCTACTCATCTGGTCCTTACGGGCTACCTGGTGCCCGCGGGCACCGCGTTGGTGACCCCTGAGGTAGACTGTGGGATTTTGGTTACTCATCATCAGGACTTGTTGAGATGACTCTTGGATCGTGTCATGCAGTACTGTGAGGTGCGTCTCTTTGCATAAGTTACAAGGGCGTTTAAGCGTACATGCTGCAGCTTTGTGGCCACGACCGCACTTCCAACATCTGTTACCTTCTTGGATCCACTTATTGATCTCACTGGTATTCAGTTTCTTGAAGTCCAGGCATGAGTTGAGATAATGCTCCTTAGTGTTGCAAAATGGACAATAAGGACTAGGTTTAAAGGGTTGTGACTTTGTCAGATTGGTGCTCTGGCTGCTACCAATTTCACCAGAACATAAGAGAATTGATGCTGTCCTTTGTTTGGGCCATGGACTATTATAATCCCTCTTGGCAGGAGGAGGCCCCGGGTTGTAGAGGTGAGTGACTCGGCTGGCGAGGCGCTTAGCTTGAGCTTTAACTTGAAGCCAGGATGCCAGGTCGGGCAGGGTGTAAGTTTGGTTGGTACCTGGCTGTAGAATGCCTCGACAAAGACAGTATTCCATAAATCCGTCTCGGTGAGCAGGAGGCATTTTACTTATGAGGCGGTCAACGTGAGAACCACATTTGAGCTCGCATCCAAGGGGTCCCTCTAAAGTCCGCAGCATACCAACTAAGGCCTGAACTGAGAGAGCGAAGGTGTCGAAAGCTTCTGCATCCCCCACTCTGATGGCTGGTGAGTTAAGAATAGCTCCTAGTTCACTCTGTCCTAGTTGTCTAGGCTGGCCATATTTGTCTTGTAGAGCCCCTAGCGCAGCCGTGTACGGGTTTGGGTCATACATGAATGACTTGGCTAACTGCAGAGCGTTAGGGAGTTTGAGCTGATTTAGTAGAACTTGATATTTATATTGCTCGCTGAGGTGAGGATGACTATTCATCAAGTTCTCTAGCGCCATCTTGAGTAGGGCGAAATCTCTTTCCCGGCCACTCTCAAACCTTGGAAGTACTGGTTTGGAAATACCATAGGATGTAACGATCAGCGTCTCGATGCCCGGGTAGGACCAGGGTGGTGCTGCCGGGGCTGGAGTAGCAGATGGTAATGTGTATTGAACATACTGCCCAGCAGGAGGAGGTGCACCAGCTGGAACTGGTGGTTGTGGTACAGAAGTTTGCATGGTTTGTGGCACTGCGGCTGCATGTGTCATTGTTGATGCATAACTAAATGTTGGAAAGACTGGTATATGTTGACTTGTGAAAGACCCAGATGCAGGCAAGGTGACAGAGAAAGGAGCTGTAGTGGGGGCTACTAAAGTCGGGACACAAGTTTGTGCAACTTGGACAGGAATGGGAATCGATGTCAATGGCTGTGTAATCGGGATAGCGGCAGCGGATTTCATTGGAGTTATTGATGGGAGCTGAAGCATGTCAGCAGCGGGCGGAGCTGACGTTGACATTGCATCATCTTCAGACTCCGACAGGAAAGACTTGACAATACGGGCAATGTGTAAGTCTTTCTCCAGTTTCTTTAGGCGTCTGCGCCGTTCCATTTCCCTTGCCATACTCTCCTTGGCAAGGTGAGCATCCTCTTGTAGTCTTTGTCCTTCTTTAGCTTGTGCATCCAATCTCTTCGCCTCCAAGTCAGCTTTCCTTTCCTCCTCTATTTCTTGCTGTAGGTCAGCAAGCTCCAAACCTTTAATTTGCTCCTCTAGGGCAGCTGTTTGAACATCCGGAATATTTTGGAGCAGTTGAAGCCCATGCGATCGCCGAGAGGATCGACGTGAAGAAGCAGATGACTGGTACTCTGACGCACTCCTAGCTCTGGTTGGCCTTGCTTCACCGTGTTGTCCTACTGGTAGTGAGGAGATTTGGGCAGCAGGCAGTTGAGAGGGAAGGAGGGTGACATCGTAAGGGGCCAAATGCTGTGGTAGTCGAATGTCTCTCTTTGGCCTGACAGAGGGCTGGTGATCAGCAGGTGATGACTCCATAGTGTCTGATGGTGGAACTCTATCCGGCTCGAAGGACCAATGTAAGGAAGGGATAGTAGTTCTTTTAGAGTTGGGACACAATGGACAGATTCCGGCCAGAGAATCCTTTAATCATCTTTATTGTTGAAAGGTAGATTTAAATGTGTATGGTTTTGTGTGTGTGTGTGTGTGGTATTTAGTCGTCAACGCACACAAGGCTGGCTGCCACCACTGATTGAAACCGGCTATTCTGACAAAGACGTGCTTTAAAGGGGAAATGACGTCACAGATTGACCTATCAACCTAAATGCATAGGAACATTACAAAACTGGTTAAAGGCACACAATAGGCTTTCGTACACCTACCATAATCTAGAATTAGGTTAGAATAGAATATAAATATTTATTGACATTGTATTAAATGCTTCATGATTTATGGGTGCCAATTTTGATCTGTGCATTAAGACAAACACAAACATTAGTAAATACTGAAAACAAAGCTAAAAGTAAACATATAAGGCATGTAGCAGGTAAAACACATTCTTAAAGATAAAAAACAAATGAAATAGTGGGAATTTGTTACGAAATTATGTTAATTCACTTGCATTATTTTATGTTTCGTGGGCGGGTTGGATGCTGATAATTTTCAACAAGCCAACCAGCTGTCTGCGTGCGTGTCTTGTATCTACTGTATATGTGCATGGGGGAAGCTGTTAACTATATTACATGCCATGCATTAAACTCCTTATGCAGGTCTGAACGTGTGTTATTTAAACCTAAATTTGAAGCAACGGTGGTAATGCTGTATTGACACATTTGGCGAGGCATGTTTTGTAGCAGCGCGGCACTTCTGTGTTTAAAGCGTCACTTTTATCGTTAGTTTTGAAGCCCAAATACCTTCTGGTATCTCGGATCCCTGCACACTGTAAGTATGTAATTTAGTAACAGGCACAATAATAATAATATGTAATATTTACGTAATTTGATCATTTTAAGCATACGGCGGCACATTTTTTTCACAGAACAATCACAACGTTCGCAATTTCCTTCAACAACTACTACTAATCATGGCAGACTTTATAAGAGCCAACAATGACTACTTTGGGACAAAAGATGATTACAAAACCTTATAGTTGTGAGTCTGAATGTACAGAGTTATCGATAAGCTATAAGTTTTAGAAGCTGAGTGATAAGCAGATCTAGCAATTAGCATTATTGCTAAGTGTAACAGTACATGGAATCAATTACTGTGCAATGTCTGCTCTCACTGGGATGCAGACTAATGGGATGTTTATATCTTCCAGTTCAGATGAAGAATTAATCATAATCCTCAGGCAGGTAGAATTTTTTTTTAAAGGCTAAAAAGAGCATCTTCTCGTGACTTTCTTGCCATTTCCGGGTCTAAGTTGAATGTCAGAGTTGGCCAACTTTTCAGTTTATGGCAACATCCTTTTAAAAGTGAGAAGCATTAAAGGCAATGCAGCAGCTCAACGGCTCAGTCTGTCAATAGCTACATAAGCTATTAACCTCTTTGGGATAACAGCGCTGCTAAAAGTAATTCCTCAGTGTTAAATAATATGGCTTTGGTTATTTTCAGGTAACGACATGTAACTGGAATATTGTTGGTGAGTTTTGTATGTTTTTTGAGGGTTTGATGGGCGCAATAGATTACTCCCATAAGCTACATTGTTAGCCAACTCATACTTCTTGTATATTACAATTTAGAGTTCATAAAAAAGCAAGACATATGTGTTTTTGTCATACATATTATAGAAATTATAGGAAAAATTCCAACAAAGGGCAGTTCCCCTAAATACAACATTGTTTTATAGGGGTTGAATAATTTGTGATGGGGCTTTCTTAATACATACATTTAATAAATACCACATGATACATTTATAATTAACTCATAAAACATAATTTTGGTTAAAAGAAAACGCAGTAGTGATAATAAACTTTTTTTTATTTTTATGATTCCATTGGCACAAAACGTGTGATGAAGCTAGATATATTATTGCCATATTTAGCACATTTATGCATTACCGGATGGTGAAGAAATGTTCTGTATTGTGTATATATTTGCATACGCTTATGTACCTTTGTTAAATTATTTATCTGTCTTTTTCATGTTATAAATAAAAGCACATTTAAGTGAATTGCAATGAAGCTATTATTTTCAATGTATTTGAATTGTGTATAAACATGCAAATACTGTATAGTCATACCTGCTCCAAGCAATGCTTGTCTAGTGGGGGCCTGTCCTTCTCCTGCTTGGAGCACATTCCCCATGTAGACCTCCTTCACATCTTCAGGCTTTATTCCTACATTAATAAACATGTTATGTATTCAAAACAAAACATACAGTCCGGTGCACTTCTTTGCATCATTGTATTTTACTAAAAATACACTTTCCAAACAAGGCGTGTATGAAATGCCACCACAGCACACATTTTTGGGACACAGGTTATTTTTATCTGGCCCTCCGCATATTATAAAAATAAAATAATTTCATAGTTAATGAGATGTAATGTTGTATATTACACTTTTTATACAAATGCACTTCCCGATCGTTACCTGTAACACAAACTTAACATTGTGAAGTTTTGTTCAGTTAGCTAAGCCTATTGACTTGCTTGGATTGGTGTTAGTATCTTTATGTACAAAATTTATTAAAATGACCCCGCATCTTTTAATTTTTCCTTATCTACCCTCGTTGGAAAAAGACACCCTTTTTGAAAATTCTTATAAATTAAGATTTTTATATTTTTAGAATTGTACTTATTGGAAAATTAATTGTCAGCCGTTTGCAGGTTTTTTAGGTTTAATTTAAATAAATCACTAAAGCTTTTTACAGAAAAGCTAAGCAGTTTTAGGTGTTGCATTGTGTTCCCTTACAGTAACTAAAATTAACCAAGCCCTTAAAAGTGATACGTACCAAACCGTGATTATGGCGTACCGTTCACACCTTACTACTAAATGATGTATTCATTTGATATAGATATAAGTCAGCATAGTGTAAGGTGATGCCTCAATGCAGCAGCATAATCCAGGCTGTATTAGACTGTCAAAAAATTAAATTTTTAAGTGTCTCATATTGCTGTTTTATTTAGTATTTGCTTGTTATTTCAGAACATAAACTAAACTAAACAAACAAATAAAAGGGATCTACTGTAAAATTATGTACCGTACCTGCTTTATCGATCGCTCCTTTTATGGCAATTGAACCCAGTTTGGTTGCCGGAACAGCTGCCAGGGTGCCCTTGAAGGACCCCATCGGGGTGCGCACTGCGCTGCCAATGACCACTTCCTGAAATCATCATATTCAATGTAACACAGTACATTAAATTATTACAACATGTTGTATGGATCATTACATGCTACATGAGATCATTACATGTAACATTAACTCATCATATTCCATGGAGCAGTATATGAACACGTTACACTAAATCATTATATGCTACATGAAATCATCATATTCATGTAAAAGTATATGGAATCATTAGATGCTACATGAAATTGCAATATGTTACATAAAATAGTTGATTACATAAGATCATTGCATTTTACATTCTCGTTCTGTTACATGAAATTGTTACATGTTACATGGAATATGATCATTTCATGCAACAGTACGGGATATCGTCACATTACATTAAATCATCACATTCTATGTTACATGAAATCATTACGTTACATGAAATCATTACATGGAACAGGAAATCGTATATTAATACAACAGCACATGAAATTGTTACATGCTACATGAAATCATTACATGTCACATGAAAACAGTATGATCATGTAACAGGACATGTCACATGACAACGAGGGAGTAGGAGACAGAGGGACGTTTCAAGTTGACGACTGAAAAAAATAAAATAAAATAAACATACTTTAAAAAAGCAGAGGAATTTTGTCCCGCAGATTACATTTTTCCTTGAGTAATGAAGACAACGTCCTGTATAGTGTGTGTCCTTGGCCATATTTAGACAAATGTGTTTATCGAAAACAATGCCCAAAACCTTAGTTTTTAGTCGTTTTACTCTGTAAATCAAAATCATAACTGCGCTCTTCATCTAAGATGTCCAACACAAATTTAGGAACACACATTACGTTGAGTTGAGATCATTAAAGTTTTACTGCATATAACCATTACTAACTGTTCCCAAGCAACACACCAAGTCATTGTTTTTGTCAAGATATAGTAAGATACTGTTTTCTTTACTGTAAGTAGAGAAAATGAATATCTAGGGGTGGGCCAAAGAAAAGGCAAACTAGCTAACTTTTCTCCTTCAAACATATTGCTGGGTATTGTGGCCAAACAGCTCAATTTTTGTTTCATCTGACATCACATGGACAACGATATGACCTTCTGGAGGAAAGTTCTGTGGTCAGATGAACAAAAATTAAGCTGTTTGGCCACAATACCCAGCAATATGTTTGGAGGAGAAAAGGTGAGGCCTTTAATCCCAGAAACACCATGCCTACCGTCAAGTGTGGTGGTGGTAGTATTATGCTCTGGGCCTGTTTTTTCTGCCAATGGAACTGGTGCTTTACAGAGAGTAAATGGGACAATGAAAAAGGAGGATTACCTCCAAATTTTTGAGGACAACCTAAAATCAGCAGCCCGGAGGTTGGGTCTTGGGCGCAGTTGGGTGTTCCAACAGGACAATGACCCCAAACATACGTCAAAAGTGGTAAAGGAATGGCTAAATCAGGCTAGAATTAAGGTTTTAGAATGGCCTTCCCAAAGTCCTGACTTAAACGTGTGGGCAATGATGAAGAAACAAGTCCATGTCAAAAACCAACAAATTTAGCGGAATTGCACATTTTTGTTCATTGAAAAAATGCGGAGGCACACCACCAGCAGAAAACATTAAAAATGTAAACTTGGTAGTTGATATTGACAGTAAAAAGTAATTGTTGCAATTGTTGGACATGAATTCAAACCATAACCAACCATGCATCACTATAGCTCTTGTCTCAAAGTAAGTGTCACGACCTGTCACATCACGCCGTGACTTATTTGGAGTCTGTTGATGTCTTGCGCTCCTATTTTTAGTGGCTTTTCGTGTTTTGTTGGCATTTTCCTGTAGCAGTTTCATGTCTTCCTTTGAGCGCAATTCCCCGCACCTGCTTTGTTTTAGCAATCAAGACTATTTCAGTTGTGCGGACGCTATCCTTCTTTGTGTGGAAATTGTTGATTGTCATGTCATGTACGGATGTACTTTGTGGACGCCGTCTCTGCTCCACACGCTGTAAGTCTTTGCTGTAGTCCAGCATTCTGTTTTTGTTTATTTTGTAGCCAGTTCAGTTTTAGTTTCGTTTTCCATAACCATCCCTAAGCTTCAATGCCTTTTTTAGGGGCACTCGCTTTTTGTTTATTTTTGGTTTAAGCATTAGATACGGCGTTTACAAAGCATCTAGCTACCTGCTGCCATCTACTGATAGAGAAGAGTATTACACGGTTACTCTGTCGAGCTCTAGACAGCACCGACACTCAATTTGCAGATTATAATTTCTGGTTTGCATAAAATATTTTAACCCAAATATAGTGAAATTACATAATCTCCCACGGCACACCAGACTGTATCTCACGGCACACCAGACTGTATCTCACGGCACACAGTGTTATAAATGCAAATAAATGTAACATTAAAAGTTAATATACTATATTATAGGGCTGGGAGATATATCGAATATACTCTGTTTATATCGCGGGTTTGTCTCTGTGCGATATAGAAAATGACTATATCGTGAGTATACGTTCTCTCCCAGTTGCTTTTAGCTGCGGGCATTACACTACAGGCTTTTCTCACTCTTTCTTGTCTCTCACAGAGAGATAAAACAAGCGCACCTTCTTACATACGTCACATACTGCGTGCAACGTCAACGTTCTCGCGGAACAGAGAGGTAGCAGCATGGGTAAAGTTAGCTGTGGCAGGTGGTGCTAGCAGAGCGGTGCAAGTGGTAATACGAAAGAGAGAAGGTGCGAATCTGGTAACAAATGGAGGAAGAAGAATTGATTCCCAAGAAAAACAGCACAGAGTCCATCGTCTGGCGGTGGTTTGGCTTCAAGCGGGAAGATGTCAAACAGACAACCGTAATATGTAAAGTATGCGGAAAAAGCGTTGCTACGAAAAGTAGCTGCACTACTTATTTGTAGCATCATTTGAAAAGTCACCCGCTAGAGAATTAAGAGTGCTTGAAACTCCACATGTCAACATCTCGGCCGGTGCCACACCCAACAAAATGCCCAAGCAACAAGCACTAACCCAATTGAGCCTGGTGTCTTCCATTTCCAGATCAACACCGTATGAAAAAAATAGTCAACAACAAAAGGAGATAACGTCCGCAGTAACCTACCACATAGCGAAGGACATACACTATTTAATTTCCTATTATGCAGCTAATTTTTATTTGACTTTTTTTGAAATATCTTGTGTGACATCATGCACAAAAGTGCAATTTACTAATTTTAAAATATTGTAGTGGCATTCCGTATGAAAAGTGCACTTTAATTTAGTGTTGTTTTGATATGTCATCTTAGTGACGTCATGCACAAAAGTGCACTAATAGCTTGTTTTAAAATGTCTCCGACAATCTTGCCCTTTCTGTTTTGAAATGACATGAATGTTTGTGCCACTGCTTAATAACTGTTTAATAAATACAGTTTTGACTTAGTTGTGATTTCCCTCTCTGCATGAAAGTTTCAAATGAGCATATATTAATGCAGCATGAACGAGAATGTTTTAATGTAGACACATAGAATCATCATACTGCTGTGATTATATGCATTAGTGTTAAAGGCCTACTGAAGTGAATTTTTTTAATTTAAACGGGGATAGCAGATCTATTCTGTGTCATACTTGATCATTTCGCGATATTGCCATATTTTTGCTGAAAGGATTTAGTATAGAACAACGACGATAAAGATTGCAACTTTTGGTATCTGATAAAAAAAAGGCTTGCCCCTACCGGAAGTAGCGTGACGTAGTCAGTTGAACATATACGCAAAGTTCCCTATTGTTTACAATGATGGCCGCATGAAGTGAGAGAGATTCGGACCGAGAAAGCGACAATTTCCCCATTAATTTGAGCGAGGATGAAAGATTTGTGGATGAGTAAAGTGCAAGTGAAGGACTAGTGGGGAGTTGAAGCTATTCAGATAGAGAAGATGCTGTGAGAGCCGGGGGTGACCTGATATTCAGCTGGGAATGCCTACAACAGTAAATAAACACAAGACATATATATACTCTATTAGCCACAACACAACCAGGCTTATATTTAATATGCCACAAATTAATCCTGCATAAAAACACCTGCGTGTTTGTTATGCTAGCTCCTAGCTCCTCTGCTAGCTCCTAGCTCCATAGAACACGCCAATACAATTCAAACACCTGATCAACACACACAATCACTCAGCCCAAAAGACCGTTCACCTAACCCAAGGTTCATAAAGCTTATATATTTTTAAAAAGTTACGTACGTGACGCGCACATACGGTCAAGCTATCAAATGTTTAGCAGCCAATGCTGCATACTCACGGTACCTGATATTCAGCTGGGAATGACTACAACAGTAAATAAACACAAGACATATATATACTCTATTAGCCACAACACAACCAGGCTTATATTTAATATGCCACAAATTAATCCTGCATAAAAACACCTGCGTGTTTGTTACGCTAGCTCCTAGCTCCTCTGCTAGCTCCTAGCTCCATAGAACACGCCAATACAATTCAAACACCTGATCAACACACACAATCACTCAGCCCAAAAGACCGTTCACCTAACCCAAGGTTCATAAAGCTTATATATTTTTAAAAAGTTACGTACGTGACGCGCACATACGGTCAAGCTATCAAATGTTTAGCAGCCAAGGCTGCATACTCACGGTACCTGATATTCAGCTGTGAATGACTACAACAGTAAATAAACACAAGACATATATATACTCTATTAGCCACAACACAACCAGGCTTATATTTAATATGCCACAAATTAATCCTGCATAAAAACACCTGCGTGTTTGTTATGCTAGCTCCTAGCTCCTATGCTAGCTCCTAGCTCCATAGAACACGCCAATACAATTCAAACACCTGATCAACACACACAATCACTCAGCCCAAAAGACCGTTCACCTAACCCAAGGTTCATAAAGCTTATATATTTTTAAAAAGTTACGTACATACGCAAAAAAAAGTTGCGCACATACGGTCAAGCGATCAAATGTTTAGAAGCCAAAGCTGCATACTCACAGTAGCACGTCTGCGTCTTTGTCATCCAAATCAAAGTAATCCTGGTAAGAGTCTGTGTTGTCCCAGTTCTCTACAGGCGTCTGTGTATCGAAGTCAAAAGTCCTCCTGGTTAGAGTCTCTGTTATCCGAGTTCTTCCATCTTGACTGCATCTTCCGGGAATGTAAACAAAGAAGCGCCGGCTGTGTACTGTTGTTGCTGACTACGTTCGAAAAATACTGTGGAATTATGAAATGAAAACAGAGCTTTTTCGTATTGGCTTCAATGTGGAAGGCATATCCGTGTTCCCCGGGTTACGTCACGCGCATACGGCATCCTCAGAGGCGTTTCGAACCGGAAGTTTAGCGGCAAATTTAAAATGTCACTTTATAAGTTAACCCGGCCGTATTGGCATGTGTTATAATGTTAAGATTTCATCATTGATATATAAACTATCAGACTGCGTGGTCGGTAGTAGTGGGTTTCAGTAGGCCTTTAAGTGTTAAGGCTAGATCATATGCAATGCATGTTCACAGAGACATCACAAGTCTTGCACTTACATTGAGAGAAGGACGAGAGGTGTAAGTTCTTGGCAGGTATTTCTGAATCTGAGAAAGGGAGGTAGAGGTAAATAATACATGATGACACTTTCATATGCACGTAAACTAGCTACAATAAATGCATTTGGAAAGGCTAACTTTATCTAAATTGAAGTGGGCAGAAAAGTTGACGTGGCCGTAGCGAAAACATGTTTGTATCAAGTCATGACAAATTACAGCATGGCTGCAAGTCGTGACTCTAGTTTCTTATATATATATATATGTGACATTGGTGTAAGTTTAGCACAAGTCAAGGGCGCTGTTGCTAAGTTAGCTAGCTAACCACCATTGTTGACATCAAGCTAATGCAGCATAGCAGCAAAACAGACCACATAAGCGCGAAAAATGAACACTCCAATACTTACCAGGCGCTTGCATGTTTGTACACGGCTGGTTAAAAGTCTACTGGGTGACATTTTGAACCTGCCGAGAGGAGTGAAGTCACGTTTAAAGATACTTCACCTTCAAGCTACCAGGTCAATACCGACATCAACAGGAACGATACGAAGGGTGATATCATTACTGCTTCGATAGCGAGCGTGATGGGATCGATATTTTCTGGTTGGCTTTGAAGTGTTTGACCACAAATATGTGCGCTTTTGTTGTGTTAATACTGTTACATTGTTGATATTGCTTTCAAAGTCAGGGAGTAAAAGTCGTTGGACACAGCCGTGAGGGGCTTTCAAGCATTTGAATGAGAGCCAATTGTAGTTTTTGCTTTTTATACGGAATGTATATAAAATACATTTTTTGATGTAGTTACATTTTTCTTAAGTACTGTATTTAAAAATTGTTCACAGATATGTATGTTGATAACCCAATCCAACCAGATTTTATTCTTATGTATGTGTCTTCAAAAACAATAAGGGCACAAAAATCTTATCAGTTTTTGAATGGCATAAAAAAAATGTGTATTCTTTTTAATTACTTTATTGCAGAAAAACCTACATTTTCAGTCCTAAACAAATATATGAAACATTTACTGTTTGTTTTTATTTTCATTTTGATCAGTTAATGTCACGGCATACTAATTTGAACATGTGACATCATTTGACCAAAAGGCCTTTGAAGGGTTAAAAACAATTATAAACATTACATGTTTGGTGTTTTTGTTTAGGGCTGATGTTAATTTGAGGGGGAAAAAAAATGTTATGCCCTTTGAAAAATAAAGGATTTTTATATCATGTTTGGCTTTGGGGTATTGTTGAATAACTGCCAGTGTATCGAACCTCTTTGAAAGGATTGACCATCGAAATTATTTTCTAAATTTCACATGGAAAAAAAACATTTTTTTTAAACACACGTATAATGGAGTTACACAGCAAAAATGATGGCCAAAATACAGCAGAGGGTTTAAGTAAGAACATAGTTAAATACACATTTTATCATTTCAGAATTAAATATATATATATATATATATATATATATATATATATATATATATGTATATATATATATATATATATATATATATATATATATATATATATATATAAAAATACAATAAAATGGTCTAAAATATATTCCCTATTTTTAATTCTAAAGTATAATCATGATCAATCCACCTAAAGCCACAAAATCCTTCAATTATTTTGAAACATTTTAAGTAGTAAGTATCAATTTTGGCAATAACAGCCCTGTAGTTACTTGATATAGAATCAGTATTGAATTGGTATTCCTAAAACTCCCACAGCACACTTGTCTATAAAGGATCATGACCAGTATTTTTGCAGCACGTCCTTTAAAAATGCAAAGCGCTTCTGACATATACAGGATCTTTGACTAGCGCAAAGCCGTAAACATTTCTGTTTTAATTTGATTTCATGACTTATGATTTATGACTATCGTAGCAACATGATAATTGGGCCCAATTTGGACATTTTAACCCAGGGGTGTACTCATTTTTGTTGCCAGAGGTTTAGACATGACTTTGTGTTGAGGTATGTTGACGGGGACAGAAAAATGAGTACAGTTAAACAAGCTGTATACTGACTACTTTACATTGTATTCAAATTCAATTTCTTCAGTGTTGACCCATGTAAATATATCACAAAATATTTGCAAAAATATAAGCGGTGCACTTATTTTTGAGGCACTGTATAACTGACAAAACAATGGTCTAATACAGGGGTCCCCAAACTACGGCCCGCGGGAAGTCCCAAGTTAAAAAAATATAATTATAATTTACATTTTTATTTATTTATTTATTTATTTTTAAAATCTGTCCTTTCTAATCCATGTTCTACTGCTTGTTACTCGCAGTGTCTATTTACTGCTCAGGCAAATTATATTGTCAAAAAATGCATTTTCCCATCAATATCGTGACATCATCGCGCTCGGACTATATATACATACATACATACATTATATATATATATATATATATATATATATATATATATATATATATATATATATACATATATATATACACATATATATACACACATACATATATATATATATATATATACACACATATATATACATATATATATATATACATATATATATATATATACATATAGACATATGTATACATATATATATATACATATGTATATATTATACGTGTATATATATACATATATACATATGTATATATATATATAAATATATATATACATATACATATATATACATACATATATATATATATATACATATACACAAAAATATACACATATACACACACACATATATATATATATATATATACATATATATATATATACATATACACACATATCCATATATATATATACCTGTATATATACAGCCCGGCCCCGGCCCAATTTTTTTTAACCCAATGCGGCCCCCGGATCTGGCTATTATTATTATTTTAAATCTGCCCTTTCAAATCCATTTTCTACTGCTTGTTACTCTTGGTGTCTTCTATCCGATCAGGCAAATCATATTGTCTAAAAATGCATTTTTCCATCGATAACGTGACATCATCGTGCTCGGAATATATATATATATATATATATATATATATATATATATATATATATATATATATATATATATATATATATATATATATATATATATATATATATATATATATATATACACACACACCGTATTTTTCGGAGTATAAGTCGCACCGGAGTATAAGTCGCACCTGCCGAAAATGCACAATAAAGAAGGAAAAAAACATATATAAGTCGCACTGGAGTATAAGTCGCATTTTTTGGGGAAATTTATTTGATAAAACCCAACACCAAGAATAGGCATTTGAAAGGCAATTTAAAATAAATAAAGAATAGTGAACAACAGGCTGAATAAGTGTACGTTATATGACGCATAAATAACCAATTGAGAACGTGCCTGGTATGTTACCGTAACATATTATGGTAAGAGTCATTCAAATAACTATAACATATAGAACATGCTATACGTTTACCAAACAATCTGTCACTCCTAATCGCTGAATCCCATGAAATCTTATACGTCTAGTCTCTTACGTGAATGACCTAAATAATATTATTTGATATTTTACGGTAATGTGTTAATAATTTCACACATAAGTCGCTCCTGAGTATAAGTCGCACCCCCGGCCAAACTATGAAAAAAACTGTGACTTATAGTCCGAAAAATACGGTACATACCGGCCCCGGGCCAAATTTTTTTAACCCAACTCAATTGCGGCCCCCCGAGTCAAAAAGTTTGGGGACCCCTTATTTTTTATTATTTTCGAAACAGCATCCGTCATCACACTGTAGCATCGCAGCACTAGGCTAGCCAGTAGCCACAATAACAACAAAGGAACTTCTTTACCATGCACCAATGACAGGCATGTAAGCTCGCATTCAGGAACACCCTGAATTATAAGCATCGAATATTACAACTGAAGTAAGTCGTTTTTTGCACGTTTTCTATGTTTTGTTTTGCTGCAATAATTATGACAATGTGTTGTACATTTATTTCTTATTTGTGAATGTATTAATAGGTTATCGTTTTATGTATATAAGTATTATATTTATCAGTCTATCCATTTTCTACCGCTTTTCCCTTTCAGTATCGCAAGGGGGCTGGAGCCTATCCCAGCTGCACTAGGCGGAAGGCGGGGTACACCCTGGACAACCGCATCGCAGGGCCAACACAGATAGAGAGACAACATTCACACATTAGGGACCATTTTGGTGTTGCTAATCAGCCTATCCCCAGGTGCATGTCTTTGGAGGTGGGAGGAAGTGGGGAGAAAATGCAAACTCCACACACGCCAGGACCTTCTCGCTGTGAACCACCACCGTACGGCCTTATTATATGTATATTGTAAATGTATATTAATATTTTATTTATATAATTAGGATTAACAATATTTTTTTACTATTCTGTTCAACCTGAACATCACAAAATTCCATACAAATTACAAGGCTTTGGTGTTTGCTTTTTCTACAAAAAAATGTTTTCGTAACATTCAGTTTTTGACAAAAATTTCCACCAAAATTTTGACCTGGTTTTCATTTACCATTACTGTTATCATACAGTCAAATATTGTTCATAACAAACTAATCCAATTGCCTGCGCATCATTCAACGGAATTGAGTGCCACGGTCTCTGCTTTTTTCCCCCAGTGCAACTACAAAATAAGCCACCAAAAAAAGTTTTGAGTGGCATCAGTTAGAAGGTGAGAAACAGTATTGAATTCAAGAAAGCGTTTGTAGCAAAAGTACGAAAGTTGCGTCACCGTCTTTGATGTTAAAAACATTTTTTAATTTCATCTGTCATTTGCATTGTTTTCGGCATGTAAAGCTATATTTATTCTAAAATGTGTTTTGTTGTGTATATTCATAGGTGTCTGGAATGGATTAATTGGATTTGCATTATTTCTTACGGGGAAAATTTGCAACACAATATGCTCTTCGACTGAATTTTTTTTTTTTCAATATGTTAGTCTTCAGAACAGTGTAGAAATCGCAGACTTTAACAAATTAAAATGTAGCCAAAGAAGACAAAGTTGTTGCAAGATTGATCGTTTACTTCAACATTTCTTCATAGACTGAATATGAATGCATACAAAATATTAAGTCTCTGTACATATTCATTATACAAGTATTCTATGCCCTGTATACAGTAGTTGTTACATGTACTTTCATGCAGTTTAACATGTAGGATGGTCAAGTGCAACATTAAAGTATAGTTTTAGCAAAGGATTACCATTTATAAGAGTTATAGCTCTAATTGACTTCATAGGCATGTTTTTGGAGTACTTTCTTAAAGGAACATGACTACTTTGTTTGCTTCATGGACACAAACAGTTTGTGGGGGTCAAAATTTCTTCTGGTTGGTGACAAGGGATCAAAGTTCATTAAATAAAACATTTTTTTGGAACATTTTCTGTTAAAACAGCATAAACATGATCAAGCGTTCTTGTCTATGTAGAGTTGATGTTGTATTGATTGTTACATACTGTATATTATGTTGGGCCAACATTAAAACAAATGTTTTATACATTTTGGTGTTACTCCGTATATGTGATGTACAATAACACAAGGAAAAAACATTACCTTGCGGTGGGTCGATGTGTTCACAGCATGCGTGATGCGTACATTGGTTGTGTGTTAAAAGAGCAAAGAAAGCATTTTCTACCACCCACAAAATATACTATGGATGGAAATTCAAAATTAATCCTTTCAAAAAGGAGCAATTGTATTCTCAACTTTTGTTACATTTATAACACTGTTGTAACACTGTTACACTGGGTTGTAACACTGAATATGTAAATACTATATAACATCACGTAAATGTAAACATAAATTATTATTCATGGTTTAACCAGATAATGATTTAAGACGCTTATTAAAGAAGAGCTTGTTTGATTGCAGTCATTCAATCTTTGCGAGAAAAGAAGATTGTAGCTCAGTGCTTGCTAATAAGAGGACATTTAAGTTCAAATGTTTTCTTAGTTGTTGTTTTTTTATGTTTTTGATTGACACAACGCTGCGTTTAAACGCATTCTCTTATCAACAATAACAAACTGAAGAATGAAGGGAACGTGTGCAAACTGACAGCATATGCATGAACTTTACCGTATATATTGTGTTCATATCAAGCTGCCACATATTCATTCATTTGGATAAAATTCATTGGTTTAGATGAGAATTTCCATCATTTCTTTGTCCACTTCCTGTTGGGGGGGCGTGGCAGGGAGGTGTTGCTGTGAGTGGGACGGGGCAGGGACCCTTCGCTCCAGAGTGCTGCAGTGAAATACTGGACCGTCTGAGAATGACACAAAACCAGTATTAATAATATCTACAAATATGAAGCATCCATGGAATATACTGTTGATATTATAAGGTGTGCACAGTGATGGGCAAGCTACTTGGAAAATGTAGTAAGATAAGCTACAAGTTATTCTTGATTAAATGTAGCAAAGTTACAGGGGAAGCTATCCCCAGAGAATTGTAGCAAGCAACACTACAAGCTACGCGGCAAAATTAGTTTGCTACATTAAAGCTACATTTAACATTTTTATTTTTATTTACGGGCCCACATGTATAATGTCAATGTTAATGTAATTGAGTGTACAAATGGACCAATAAGGGTCCCTTAATATTAACAATATGTCATTTAGCAGGGGACACCCTACAACTACCAATGACTTGTGTGTTAGTTGGGAACAGTTAGTAATGGTTATGTGCAGTAAAACTTTTCATGAACTCAACTCACCTTAATGTGTGTTCCTAAATTTGTGTTGGACGTCTTAGAGGAACAGAGCAGTTATGATTTTGATTTACAGAGTAAACAACTAAAAACTAATGTTTGGGGCATTGATTTCTCCAAACACATACATTTGTCTGAATATGGCTGAGGATATGCACTATTTTGGCTTTCCTGGACCTCATCTTCATTACTAAAGGAAAAATGTAATCTGCGGGAAAGAATTCCTCTGCCATTTTCAATTACATTTTTTTCTTCTCTTTTGAGTGGTGAGCTTTAAGCCTCCCTCTGTCTCCGACTCCCTCGTCGTCATGTGACATGAGTGAATGTTTGTTATGATTTAGCTTCCTGGTTTCGATGGCCCTTATCTTGCCTCTGATTGGCCAGTCTGCAATGTTTCGCTCTATCCTTAGCCAATTGTGACTCATCATACATACACCAACCAATCACGGATTGTCTCCGTATGTATTGATTTTCTCATTTATCCAGGTCATTGTTTTTTCTCCATATTTTTGAGGGGCTGGGTTGCTGTCTATTTTCTTTCTTTGTAGCTTTGATGTAAGCTACCTAGCTACGTGGGTGTAAAAGTAGCTAAGCTATCGGAAAAGCTACTCGTTAAAAAAGTAGCTAAGATACCGCCAAGCTACTAAAATGTAGTTAATCTACGTAGCTTAGCTACATGTAGCTTGTTACTGCCCATCACTGGGTGTGCATGTACAGTATGAACAAAAAAGCAAGAGCTGTATCCACGCCCCTTGTTAAAGTTGCAATGTCTGTAGAAGGAATATATCATCAACTACTTATTGATACGCTGTGCTACCATACAAAACACTTACGTATTGATTTTTATGCCATGCCTTTGCCCGCAAACTACAAACCCCGTTTCCATATGAGTTGGGAAATTGTGTTAGATGTAAATATAAACGGAATACAATGATTTGCAAATCCTTTTCAACCCATATTCAATTGAATGCACTACAAAGACAAGATATTTGATGTTCAAACTCATAAACTTTTTTTTTTTTTTGCAAATAATAATTAACTTAACACATGCCAAAGTAGTTGGGAAAGGGCATGTTCACCACTGTGTTACATGGCCTTTCCTTTTAACAACACTCAGTAAAGGTTTGGGAACTGAGGAGACACATTTTTAAGCTTCTCAGGTGGAATTCTTTCCCATTCTTGCTTGATGTACAGCTTAAGTTGATCAACAGTCCGGGGGTCTCCGTTGTGGTATTTTAGGCTTCATAATGCGGCACACATTTTCAACGGGAGACAGGTCTGGACTACAGGCAGGCCAGTCTAGTACCTGCACTCTTTTACTATGAAGCCACATTGATGTAACACGTGGCTTGGCATTGTCTTGCTGAAATAAGCAGGGGCGTCCATGGTAACGTTGCTTGGATGGCAACATATGTTGCTCCAAAACCTGTATGTACCTTTCAGCATTAATGGCGCCTTCACAGATGTGTAAGTTACCCATGTCTTGGGCACTAATACACCCCCATACCATCACAGATGCTGGCTTTTCAACTTTGCGCCTATAACAATCCGGATGGTTCTTTTCCTCTTTGGTCCGGAGGACACGACGTCCACAGTTTCCAAAAACAATTTGAAATGTGGACTCGTCAGACCACAGAACACTTTTCCACTTTGTATCAGTCCATCTTAGATGAGCTCAGGCCCAGCGAAGCCGACGGTGTTTCTGGGTGTTGTTGATAAACGGTTTTCGCCTTGCATAGGAGAGTTTTAACTTGCACTTACAGATGTAGCGACCAACTGTAGTTACTGACAGTGGGTTTCTGAAGTGTTCCTGAGCCCATGTGGTGATATCCTTTACACACTGATGTCACTTGTTGATGCAGTACAGCCTAAGGGATCGAATGTCACGGGCTTAGCTGCTTACATGCAGTGATTTCTCCAGATTCTCTGAACCCTTTGATGATATTACGGACCGTAGATGGTGAAATCCCTAAATTCCTTGCAATAGCTGGTTGAGAAAGGTTTTTCTTAAACTGTTCAACAATTTGCTCACGCATTTGTTGACAAAGTGGTGCCCCTCGCCCCATCCTTGTTTGTGAATGACTGAGCATTTCATGGAATCTACTTTTATACCCAATCATGGCACCCACCTGTTCCCAATTTGCCTGTTCACCTGTGGGATGTTCCAAATAAGTGTTTGATGAGCATTCCTCAACTTTATCAGTATTTATTGCCACCTTTCCCAACTTCTTTGTCACGTGTTGCTGGCAACAAATTCTAAAGTTAATGATTATTTGCAAAAAAAAAAAAGTTTATCAGTTTGAACATTAAATATGTTGTCTTTGTAGCATATTCAACTGAATATGGGTTGAAAATGATTTGCAAATCATTGTATTCCGTTTATGTTTACATCTAACACAATTTCCCAACTCATATGGAAACGGGGTTTGTATTATACTTTTTAGCAGGGGTGTCCAAAGTACGGCCTCAACTTTAGAGTGTTTTGAGATAAGCGCAGTCTCTCGACTAATTGTTATGTTTTAGGTTGCAAGACAAAAATTGATGTACAAGAATCCCCGCCATTAGTTGGCGTAGCAAATATCACAGTGTGATCCCCATGTGATCCGCCCAAAACATCTGGTTTTACCCATTAGCACTAGCTCATAGCTAGAGATAGACAAAGCTTTGTTTTTCCAAGCATGGGAATGAAAAATGTTAGTGGGAAGAAACAGTGGATGATATTTATTGAATTAAAGAAAGACATCATCAAAAACATGCCCGAGTGTATTGCTAGCTAACTCTGTGAAGCAGTTACAGGGTAGCACTGCTAGCACCAAACTAAAACAGAATAAGTCTAACAGCAACCAAGGACATTAAAATAATTATTTGTGAAAATATGGAGAAGCTGCTGATGGTGTGTTTGACAGAGAAGCAGTTTGAAGGATATAGCCAAGAACTCTACTCGCCAAGGTAGGTAAATACTAGGGATGTCCGATAATGGCTTTTTTGCAGATACCCGATATTCCAATATTGTCCAACTCTTAATTACAGATACCGATATATACAATCAATCAATCAATCAATGTTATACAGTCGTGGAACTAACACATTATTATGCCTAATTTGGACAACCAGGTATGGTGAAGATAAGGTCCTTTTAAAAAAAAAAAATATAATAAAATAAGATAAATAAATTAAAAACATTTTCTTGAATAAAAAAGAAAGTAAAACAATATAAAAACAGTTACATAGAAACTAGTAATTAATGAAAAGGAGTAAAATTAACTGTTAAAGGTTAGTACTATTAGTGGACCAGCAGCACGCACAATCATGTGTGCTTACGGACTGTATCCCTTGCAGACTGTATTGATATATATTGATATATAATGTAGGAACCAGAATATTAATAACAGAAAGAAACAACCCTTTTGTGCGAATGAGTGTGAATGAGTGTAAATGGGGGAGGGAGGTTTTTTTGGGTTGGTGCACTAATTGTAAGTGTGTCTTGGGTTTTTTATGTTGATTCAATAAAAAATAAAAAAACAAAAAAACAAAACGATACCGATAATTAAAAAAAACGACACTGATAATTTCTGATATTACATTTTGAAGCATTTAAAGTATTTACTAGACATCTCTAGTAAATACTGTACAATATTATTACATTACTTCATAAAACTACTGTAGTTTTCTTTTACGACATATTGTATTGTTTTTCATACAATATTTCTTATGTGAAAGTTGTTGTATTTTAAAATGTGGCTGTTTTTGAGGGGCCAAACACGGATTAAATTTATTTTAATCAATTTCAATGCGCGACGTTGAGTGTTTTGAGTTTAAAGCTCTGTTACAGATCCAATTAAGCTTGTAAGTTGAGGTACTACTGTATTTAAATCAGGGTCTCAGACACGCGACCTGCGGGCCAATTGCGGCCCGCGAGACGTTATTTTGCGGCCCGCACCTTGATATGAAAATTTTATGTGCCATAATGTGTGCGGCCCGCAAGTTTTATATGAATGGCGCTTGACAGCGTCATACTTGCCAACCCTCCCGATTTTTCCGGGAGACTCACGAATTTCAGGGCAACCATTCTCTCAAATGTCTTCTTCCAAACAACAATATTAAGGGCGTGCCGTGATGTCACTGCCGTTAGCGCCCTCTACAACCTGTACAAACAGCGTGCCAGCCCAGTCACATGTTGTATTTGGCTTCTGTACACACACGTAAGTGACTGCAAGACATACTTGGTCAACAGCCATACAGGTCACACTGAGGGTAGCCGTATAAACAAGTTTAACACTGTTACAAATATGCGCCACACTGTGAACCCACACCAAACAAGAATGACAAACACATTCCGGGAGAACATCTGCACCGTAAGACAACATAAACACAACAGAACAAATACCCAGAACACCATGCAGCCCTAACTCTTCCGGGCTGCAATATACACCCCCGGTAGGGATGATGTTCGAAACCGGTTCTCCCGGTTGTTCGATAAGAAAAGAACCATTCAATAAGAAAAGAACCGATTCCATGGACTCAAATCCCTTTTTGATAACCGGTTCCTGTTATCAAGGCCACTATAGTAAAGAAAAAGAGTTGGTTCTTTATTCAAATCCCTGGGAACGAATCCCGTCCCACAGGAAATGCCCTGTGGCACGTCCCAGGAAATGACATAGCTCAGTCATTAGGGGGCAGATACAGAAGCAGCAACAACAATGGACCGGAAAAAACGCCTGAAGGCATGGCTTCATTTTACAAAAAAATACGACGAGGAAACGGCTATCTGCAATTATTGCCAGGCTTCGCTCTGATGTAAGGGGGGGGGGAAGTACAACAAGCATGATGAAACATGTTCAGGCCGTACATAACCTGAAGGTTAGAGAAAGGTGTCGTGGAGAAGCAGCGACAGAGATGACGAAGCAAACCCCTCTTCCTCTGCTTCAACCTGCAGCGCCAATTCCAGTGATAGTGCTGGTGAGTAACTAACGTTAACTGTTGCCGGTTAATTTCCATATCTGTTCACTCGTAGCCTTTAGGCTAAAATAACGTTACATCTTATGTCAACCAGGACTGCAGTAATGTTAGCTAGACTAACGTTACCTAAGCATAGTCAGTGGCTAAGGGTAACGTTAACGTTAGCCTTTTTGTATGTGTCTAACAATGTTAACGGTATCTTGTAGCCTACACCACTCCAGAGTTTGCAGGTTTGTCTAATAAACTAGTGCTTTCTTTCTTTCTTTAGTTTATTTCGTACATGAACACACTTACAGCATAACACATCACAGTTTCATATCCTTTCACTTTACATCATGTCCGAAAAGGAGTAGGAAGAAGTAAAGCTTATTTAATCCTACCCCTTTCCCACTTCAGAGCGTTTACAAATATATACATCATGTACTGACCTTTTTATAATACAAGAACATCTGTGAATTAGTATATACAACAGATGTGTAATATGTAATTAATTAATTCAGTCATTAATATACTGAGATGAAGAATATCTTATTTTCAATAAGGTTGAAAGTATTTCTCATAATTCTTCTATGTACTTTGTAAGCACTATTAATTTGAACAACCTCTTAAAGTGGATCTTTTCAGTACAATGTTTAACTTCATTACTTAATCCATTCCATCATTTAATTCCACATACTAATGCTAAAGACTTAATAACAGACACCCTAGTCTTCACATTCAGCTAACTTCCCCCCTAATTCTATGCTGTCTGTCCCTCATTTTCCCTCCAGGAGAAGGACGTGCAGTCATTCCTGGAGGAGGCCACACTGATGGACCCCTGAAGGATGTTCCAATAGCAGCAGAAGTGCACTTTTTGGAGAGCTGTATTATTTTCAGTTTCGTGCCCAAGGGACTGATTTTATTTAACAATATATTATTATTTATACACTTATAGTGATCACAGAGACAAGTTGTTTTTGTGTTACTGTATATATTTGTTTTTCTGAAAAATCCCACACAATATTTATTTATTTTATTTTATTTTTTTAGTGGGGCTAACAACAGTCAATATTTGTTTTTTTGTTTTTTTTCTTATAAAATAAAAGTGAGCTTTTGTTAAACCAAATATTGTGTTTTTTTTTCCATATACAACAACCTATCTGGATTTGATAAGAGAATCGATAAGGAATCGGTTCAATAAGAGGATTCGATAATGGGCTTGAACTCGATAATTTCTTATCAAACATCATCCCTAACCCCCGCTACCACCAAACCCCCCCCACCTCCGTGCGTCGGTTGAGGTGGGCGGGGTTGGGGGGGCGGGGTTTGGTGGTAGCAGGGGTGTATATTGCAGCCCGGAAGAGTTAGGGCTGCAAGGTGTTCTGGGTATTTGTTCTGTTGTGTTTATATTGTCTTACGGTGCAGATGTTCTCCCGAAATGTGTTTGTCATTCTTGTTTGGTGTGGGTTCACAGTGTGGCGCATATTTGTAACAGTGATAAAGTTGTTTATACGGTCACCCTCAGTGTGACCTGTATGGCTGTTGATCAAGTATGTCTTGCAGTCACTTACGTGTGTCTGCAGAAGCCTCATACAACATGTGACTGGGCCGGCACGCTGTTTGTATGGTGAAAAAGCGGACGCGACGACAGATTGTAAAGGACATTAAAGGCAGTGCTATCACGGCACGCCCTAATATTATTGTCCGGGTGAAAATCGGGACAAATTCGGGGGAATGGTTGCCCCGGGAGATTGTCGGGAGGGGCACTGAAATTCGGGAGTCTCCCGGAAAAATCAGGAGGGTTGGCAAGCATGTTGCTAGGGCGGGATAGCCATTCAAAGAAGGTGAATTCATTAAAAAGTGTATGTTAGATTTTTTTAAGAAATCTTTTCTTGCTGCCCAGCCTCACCCAGTTTCTGCATCCAGTGGCCCCCAGGTAAATTGAGTTTGGGACCCCTGATTTAAATAGTATGTTAAACTTCAATAACATAAAACACCATAAAAATAAGAAGGCATTTGGGTTTTTTTCCACAACAATGTCGTGTTTTCCATTTTTTAAAGAGAAACTGCACTTTTTTTGAAAACCACATTTGTTTTTCTTTTTTTTTATGCATTGTTATTCATAAATAAACGCTATCAAAAGTCAGCTAACAATGGAAGTAGTGGGATTTGCTCTCATCTGCCTATAAAACGCTCTAAAAAACCTCCAATACTGTTTTATACTGTATTCACGCTGTAAGTAGCAACAGGTTAATTTCATAACAACCTGTGTTCTTACCTTATGTTTGTGGTCTTTTTGTATCTGCACTGCAACCATGTAATTTCCCCTTTGTGGGATAAATAAAAGTCCAAATGAATCCAGTCCTAACATTTATGTATTTTGGTCATTTTAAGAATATGGCGGCGTATTTTAAGCATTGAGTTCAAGCGCCCTCACTAGCAGGTTTTCACCCAGGAAGTCTGTACATTGCTGCATTCATCTTTCCCTCTATTCGGACTAGTCACCCAGTTCCTGCCGCTGAAAAACATGCCCACAGCATGATGCTGCCACCACCATGCTTCACTGTAAGGATGGTATTGGCCTGGTGATGAGCGATGCCTAGTTTCTTCTAAACATGATGCCTGGCATTCACGCCAAACAGTTCAATCTTTGCCTCATCAGACTAGAGTTTTGTTTCTCATGGTCGGAGAAAGTCTTTTAGGTGCATTTTGGCAAACATTTACAAAGGAATGGTTTCCGTCTGGCCACTTTACCATACAGGACTGATTGGTGAGTCGCTGCAGAGATGGTGTAGTTCTGACAGAGCGACCAGTGGGTTCTTGGTCACCTCCCAGACAAGGGCCCTTCTTCCCCAATCGCTCAGTTCAGGGAGTCAGCCAGCCCTAGAATGAGTACTAGTGGTTCCAAACTTCTTCCATTTACGGATGATGGAATTGGGACCTTCAAGGCAGCAGATATTTTCAGTACCCTTCCCCAGATTTGTGCCTTAAAACCATCCTGTCTCTGAGGTCTACAGACAGTTCCTACGATTTCATACTTGGTTTGTGCTTTTCCAAATCATGTCCAACCAAATGAATTTACCACAGGGGGACTCCAATTAAGCTGTAGAAACATCTCAAGGATGATCAATTGAAACAAGATGCACCTGAGCTCACTTTGGAGCTTCATGGCAAAGGCTGTGAATACTTATGTACATTTAATTTCTTAGTGTTTACTTTTAAACAATTTGCAAACATTTCTAAAAAAAATTGTTTCACATTGTTGTAATTGTAATGTGATTTTGACAACAACAATAGATTTATTCCATTTTGGAATAAGGCTATAACATAACAAAATGTAGAAAAAGTGAAGCGCTGTAACTACTTTCCGAGTGAATTATAAGCTAGTTACTGTCCAGTGATCATGGTGCTGCTAAAATAAGTTCCTTAGCCTTAACGCTTATGATAACAATATCTCTAATATTTGGTTAATATTCAGGTTACAACATGTAAATGAAGTATTAGTAAAGATTTTTAGATGTTTTTCAGATGGCTTTATGAGTGCTATAGATGACTTACATTAGCTTCATTGTTAGCCACCTCGTACTTGTCGTGTATTACAAATTAGAATGCATATGTGTTCTTGTCTTACATAGGGAAAGTGAAAGATAAGCAATATTAAAAACAAAAAAGTGGAGTTCCCCTTTAGGCACTGGCACCGATATGGTTGTTGCATCAGTTAAATTGTAATCAATATCTGTATTTAATAATAACACAAAGCTGACATGTGAGCGTTTTTTTTCTTTGAAAAAAAGTCTCTATAATTTGCTGGTTTTGAAAGTAAAATCAAAATCAAAATGCCCCCAACATTCTTTCATTTTTCAGTCTGCGGCCCTTAGTGCAAAGATTTTAGACACTGCTATTTAGTGGATAAGATGAAAGCAATGTGCGATATTTAAATGTCTATTTTTCTATTTGAATGTTGTTTATTAACAGCCATCTTTTTGTAGGTTTTTTTGAATTAATAAAAATAATAATTAAAGCTGCTCACACAAAAGTTTTATGTTTTGCAATTTACTGAACTGTGATAATTAAAAAGTAATAAGCACATAATTTACCAAAACCAGTATACTATTCAGTCGCTCAGGAATTTGTAATGGCGCAATCGCACCGATTCATGCAAATTCAACCAATCCCCACAGATTATGCACAGCCTCGCAATTTTGTCTAATGCTTTCAACTTCCCTATACTTTCAGCGGATCAGCATCATTTTCACCAATCAATTTTTTTGGAGGGTCGCTCAAATGTGCAGGTCAACTGTCTAACTTACGTTTGTTTCTTGTGTAGACGAAGCAGGAACAACAATGTGTAACAATATAGCAATGCTTTATTGCTCAAACGGCAGAATTATCAATTACCCGCGTCCGTTCAGAGCTACTACCTGTTCCTGTCTACAGTGCTCATCCTTCCGGGTAATGTACAATATATATATTTACATCCTAGTTTACATATATTTATATATTTATTTAACATGAACTTCTTCAGGGTAAGACAGTTAAGAACATGTTTTCATTTGCAATGCTGACCGAGCAAAGAAGAAGCATTTAGAGTAGTTGAAGTGTGATGATAATCTCTCACCTTTTCTCATTTACCGGCAAAAATGTGCGCTATAGATCGCTCTTAAATGCTTTTAAGGTGTGGGGGTAAATGTGTTGGAACATAAAGGAATGTTTAAGATGGACAAACACTTTTCAAGCGTAAAACCTATGTCTGCAACTTATAGATAACAGAGCAGAGATTGGATAATAAGGAAGCCTTCGGTAGTGTTTCTTTCTGTAATTAAAATGAATTATCTATCCATCCATCCATTTGCTACCGCTTGTCCCTTTCGGGGTTGCGGGGGTGCTGGAGCCTATCCGAGCTGCACTAGGCAGAAGGCAGGGTACACGCTGGACAATAACTGTTATTAATTAAATTAATTATAACAGTACAGTAATTTGATAATGAGCTCTGAGTATGTGTCTACTTTTAAGTCTGTGTGACATAAAACAAGTATAACATCAATAGAGTATTTTTTTAAATTGAAATGTTGTGCATTTTGAAGTGAAGGTTACGAAGAATTCTTGAAGCACTGTTTACAAATTAATAAAACCACAAGTTGATTCAATGTTAGTGAACAAAACTGAGCCTCAAAACATTGCAATTTCTGAAAAAGCTGATACAAATTTAGCATTTTAGGCTGCAACAATGTAAAAAAAAAAAAAGCCTGCAAAATTCTGGTTGGACTGACTAATGATATCAAAGGACGTGTCTCAGTATGTGATCTTACCAAGTCCACGGTCAGGAATGTAGTTGGGGCTCGGGCTGGACAATCTGCTTGGTAGCGTCATGCTCTGAAGGGCTGGGGTGCCGGGCTTGCTGGTGTCCTGGCTGGGATTCTTGTCGGTCTGCGTGCAGCTATCTCTGCTGCCTGTCTTTGAGTGGACTGCTGCCATTTGCGTGGAAGAAAACACCGGGGAAGGAGATGATGATATCGACTCGGTTCTGTGAGAGTCTGTGCGAAATTCAGGACTCAGCAGAACCCCTGTGTCAAAAGAACAAATTAAACCTGTACTCTTTGTACTGCTGGGGCCATAACACATTGGCCCACTGTTTGTAAAAGTATGAAGCCTCAAAAGTGAAGACTGTGCACACTCTTACCCAAGCTGCCTTTCCAGTTGCTATCTTTGCGTTCTTCAGTGATGGGTGAGCTACTAAGTCCAAGGCTATGATAGAGCAGTCCTGAGCTACCAGATCCAGTATTAGAAATGGACATCAGAGACTTAGAGGGCCTCATTGTTGGAGGCACATCCAACTTGATTGGTTCTTTCTTGGATCGTTGGTGCAGCACCTTGATCATAGCATCCTTCTCTATTATCTGGGCATGGAGGTTCTTTATCCTTAATAAGACAAAAGAAAGGATGGTTAGATGTTAGAGTAGAGAATGGAGAAACTTAGTTTAGGATTTCTGTTCATGTCTGTGAGGAAGTGGTACTTCGGTTTTTGTACACCCCACTTTTTGTATGATTTGTGTTTCCATGAACATTTTCAATCAATCAATCACAATGTATTTATATAGCCATTAATAACAGGTGCTTTAAAGGGCGGTTTTTCTACATTTAAAACACTTCCTTCTGGTCTACATAATATGTATTGATGGTTCTTTGGTCAGAATTTGGCATAGATTATGATAAACAGACGGTTTTAAAGCTGCTTTCTGACCGTCTCTTCAGAATACGCCGTTTTGTAGGCGTGTCCTATTTACCTGCCTCCACTTCAACCGTGTCTTCACCACGCCCACTTTGTTGTATTTTTTAGCGCTTCCATAGCGATTCTACTGACAGATATACATCTTAACCAATGTTCCCTCTAATTTTTCATGTGTGTGAGCAAACGCACAAACTCCCTAAGCATTCACTGGAGCACATGTGAGCAACATCAGACGTGCACACTGTGGCCACACCAGCGTCACACCTGTCCCAAACCTGACATCATAACAATTTCAGTGTTTTATTAAAATAATTTTCTGATATAAGGGATTTTGCACCCTTACAATGACAATAACAAAAAAAACTGCGGGTCCTGCCTTTAAAATAAATGTTACCCCTTTCAGAGATTACATTTAGTTCTTGTAACTTTCTGTCTGTAAAATACATCTTTTTATTAGCATTTATGAAATCTAGTGACAATATTTCATGAATAATATCCTTAGATTAACATTCTTAATAAATGGCAGTAAAATAAGCACACATCTGATTGTGGAGTCAGTATTACAACCTGGCATTTACACATTGTGTGGCGTTGGGGTTGTCCGACTTTTTTTGTGGCCTTAAACGCAACACTGGCTAAGTGCCATGAGTGCGTGTGTTGGTGCAGGTGAGCGAGCGAGCGGCTTCTGTTGAAACGACGGATAACAACGTTGGTTTAAACCCGGTTTGTATGGCAGAAAAATACCAGTTTTTATAGATACAAGTTTTTTTTACTCATGTTTTTGGTGTGGTTACAAACAGTTTTGCTCAATAAAGTGATTGATGGAATTCCTGTCCGTAAAGTGTCTCGACAGACGATAATTGAACTGTGTTGACAAAGATTGTTTTATTCATAGGGGCCACTCTTGTTGTCACCTGTCACTCACAGAGTTGCATTGCAAAATCATACCGAATAAATTGTAATGTGTTTATTTTGTTTAAAGTTCGGATGGGATTTTTGATTTCCTGCGCGGCATTAATTTGCAGTGCGCTGAGGACGCGTGAGCGGTGCGCAATTGCGCAGGCGCGCAGCTTAGAGGGAACGTTGATTTTAACTATACCCTACTTTATATTAGAAAAGCAGAAGATACATGTCCATGCACGGCCCACTCCGGCTCACAAAAAGAGAATAGCAAAAAAGAAGGAGCTTTTTGGATACAGCCATTGATTACAATGGCGGATGCGTGCAAGGCACTCTGGGTACATTTTTACCATATATGATGTCATGAACGCCACAAAAGGAGCAAATTCCAAACAGCTCTTTGGCAGAAGTAGGAAGGAAGGCAAGATTATTTTATAAATATCTCCACAATACCTCCACGGTTTGATTTCAAGGTTTTGGGACTTATGCAGATCCCAAATCCACAAGAACAGGTATCAATAGGTAGAAAAAGTTGTTTTTGCACAATAGGCCCCCCTCTAAATGTTGATTCATTCATTTCATTCGTCATTTAAATGTATTTCACGTTTCTTTCTGCATGTAAAACTGATTCTCTACATAATGTTTTTTGGGTGTCTAACAGATTAATTGGATTTACATTATTTCTTTTGGAAAAAATTGATTGGGTTTCGTATGATTTGGTCTTTGTTGGACCTTTTGGAAGAGATTATTAGCAACAACTGAAGTACTACTGTATTACTATTAATTAGTTGAGTGTGATTAAGTGAAAGTCCACTTGATGCCAAAGACTTCCTATTTGGTTTCACATGTGTTGAATTTCAGACCTCTGACTGTACTTTATTCTTCCTGAGCAGTGAGCGACTTTCTTCAACTCATACATTTCTACACCAATATCGGCCTTTTTTTAGTCAAGCTTCTTGTTGATGTTCTTCTAGTCCAGTCCAGTCTTGTGTAGGTCTACACTCTTGTCTCTGAGGTTCCTTGCCCACAATGTTTGTGAGGTTTGTATAATAGTGTTTGTGTGACAGGTGTATTTTATCTACACAATGAGTTGAGATTAGGAATACTTTCTTAAAGGACTCATAGCATCCAGATGATCGGAATTTCATGAACAAGTCTCTTTTTGTAGTTTTTGCTTTTGAAAATGACTCTGTACTTGTTTCCCATTGTAGCAATTTTTTGAGTAATGAGTACCGGTAGATAACTGTTCTTGAAATGCATCCTTTCATTTGCCAGACTCAATATGTTAGACCCTCTTGTTGTGACGTCATCTACAGAACTGTAGCCCATTTCCCCGTATGGACAGTGTGGATAAAGGTATGTAAAATAATTATTTTGATCATATAATTCCATGTTTTTGTCAGCCTGGTCCTTGATTACTTCAAAAATGATATGGTTAACATCCATCCGTCCATTTTCTACCGATTGTCCATCTCAGATATGGGCAAAAAAGAAATATAAAAAAATCGCCATTTCCGGACTTCACTGCTCTTCCATAAACAACACAGACGGTGTTTCCTCAAGCAGCTTGAGGAAAACAGTAGAAAAGGACAAAAAATAGAATACTCGCAGCTTACCTTCCTTTTCTCTCGTTTTTGAGCGCCGACTCTGCTTTTTTTCTCAGTTTTTCCGCAGGTCTGTCTTCCATTGAGGGTGCTCCAGATTTTTATGATTGCATTTGGTTTGATTATTTTAAATTTTCTCTGACCAGAACCCTTTTTCAAAGTCAAAATCATTAAAATGATTGCTGCAAATTACACTACTGTCACTTGGTCCGTTCGATATTGCACGGGGCACTTTAACTCGAGAGGTCCATACCTTCCACATATTCCCATCATTTTCAAAAGGTATGCAGGCTGACCCCTTCTTCAGTAGTATTGCTACAACCTGCCACAATCCATCGGGCAGCCATAATTTCTTCAAATTCTGCTACAAAAAATATCATGATTCGGGATGCAGATGCTACCAAAACATATACTAAGCAATATCAAATTGCCTGGTGACGTCAGCAGGCTGATGCAGGCCCGCACACATTTTGGAGCTAAAAGTGGGTGTTCCAAAATGTGCTGAAACTCATTAGAAAAAAAGCATAAAATCACTACTGCCTATTTAGGGGAGATTTTACCTGTGGACACAATTTTTAGGTCCATAACTATAAATTGCTAATGTTGTCAGCATTGGAGGGGCCCTTTAAAAGGACAGGAATAATTTGTGCGGTTAATGCACACATAACCAGTCCATGGGGTGATGGAATGTTTGCTGGCATTGGCAACACACTAACATATTTTTTACAAATCTTATTATTGCACGAAGGAAACCCTTTTGCCTTAAAGTAGAGTGATGAAAGCAAATGTGTGGTCTTGATCCTTGGAGTCAATGCCTTATGCACCATAGGAACTAATTTATTTTAAGATACAAGTATTTTAGGATATGTTACCTGCTTTCCATGTCCAAACAGCGCCGATTCGCCATTAGAATCTCTTCTTCTTCTTTTTGAATGCGAGCCTCCACTGACGTGTCGTAGCTGCTGCTGGGAGAATGGCTCAACATTGCTACGGATGTATCCCTGCAATACAAACAATATATTGCTTTAAGCTAAAGTGACAACTACATTAGGAGCAGCTAAACACATCAGTGAGTGTTGCTGATAGGTGTATAACACTACATGCATTAAACATGGGTACGCTATCATCAGTCTGGTATAAAGTTGTGAAAAAATATTGATACGGCAATATATAGCGATACCTTTTCCAACAATTGTTTTTTATTAAATTACAAAAAATCCTGGTAAAATCTAATAAATAGAGGACATTTTTTGACATTGAAGTGTCAAAAAACTCGATCCAACTTCTTTACAGTTGTAATTACTGTATTTTCCGCACTATAAGGCGCACCTAAAAACCTCAAATTTTGTCAAAAGCTGACAGTGCACCTTATAATCCGGTGCGCCTTATATATGGACCAATATTGAGCCACAACAAACCTAAACTTCATTTTCATAAAGTTTAGGTCTCGCAACTATGGTTAACAGCCGCCATCTTCTTTTTCCCCCGTAGAAGAAGAAGTTCTTCTTCTATGGTAAGCAGCCACCCCCGTAGAAGAAGAAGAAGCGTGCGGTGCATGCTGGGATATATGACGTTTAATTTCTTCTTCTTCTATGGTAAGCAGCCGCCCCCGTAGAAGAAGAAGCGCACGGTGCATACTGGGATATATGACGTTTCATTTCCATTTTTGTGTTTATGTAAAGACCCCAAAATGGCTCCTATTAAGAGACACGCTTACGACGCAGTTTAAACTCAAGGCGATCAGTCCCGCAGTAGAACACGGATGACAGAAGGCGAACACACGTTCACCAAGACAGGGAGACAGCGCCGGACGACATACGCCACTATCTGCCAGTGGATCGTAAATGCCTGGGCTGATATATCAGTCTCAACTGTGGTCCGAGCTTTCAGGAAGGCAGGAATTGTCACTGAACTGCTAGACAACAGCAGCGACACTGACTCCATTAATGACGACTTCGACTAGACGGAGCCGGGCATTTGGATGCCGTATTCACCCAACTATTTAATTCGGACACTGAAGAAGAAGAATTCGAGGGATTCGTGGATGAGGAATAACTTCATAAAGTGAGCTTTACATGTTTATTTTGTGTGTTGTGTGACATTAACATTTGAGCAACGTTGAGTTATTGATATATTGTTATTGCTCTGCACTATTTCGAGTGTTACTATATTGTGATTGCACTAACGTTTGATTTACCGTAACACGAGTAAATCAGCTGTTTATTCATTTTGGGAGTGAACAGAGTTGTTAGAACGCTGGTTTGTAATCTATTAATAAAGTTTGACTGACCTTTCTGACTGTTTTGTTGACATTCTCTTTAGCGCAGCTCCATCTAATGGATGCATAGGTGCGCCTTATAATCCGGTGCGCCTTATATATGAACAGTTTTGAAATATGCCATTCATTGAAGGTGCGCCTTATAATCCGGTGTTCCTTATAGTGCGGAAAATACGGTACTAGAAATTGATCATTATAATAACATTGTTTTTTGACTCAGTTTTGAATTATTACAGTCATTCAGTGTACATTCATACAACTTGTATTTTTAGTAGGACTGTTAACACTCATGCAACTAATCACAAAAGTTATCGCAGAAGTCACGCATAAATACAGATTAATCACATAAATAATTTTGTCCACAATTGTTCTTTTACCTATGGTTACCTGAAAGGGTGTTAAACGGTCAGTGATCAGGTCAATGCATACGTCAGTGCAAAGATGAGTGAGGAGACTCCGACTGTTGTGCTTGCTTGCTGGCTTATTAGGCTTCAAAATAAACCCCGACATGACTTTAGACAATACTGTTAGCAAGTGCATTCAAGTTAACATTTTAAAATTTCCTTTATGACATTCTGACAATAAAATTACATTTTGGTCAAAATGTGGGGGTCTTTTTTGTAAGTTAATTAAAAGTAATTTAATGTAATTTATTGTGTTTACCGGTAATTAAAATTAGCTAGTGTGATAAAAATGTTTTAAATATATAGTTTGACATCACCAAATTTAACTTGCATTTAATTTTTTTCCCAGTAAGCTGTATACAGAATATTGCAATATGTTGCAATATAAAAATACAGCAATACTGTATTGTATCATGAATCAAGTATCAGTTTAATCAGTTTTAAGTACGGATCGACCGATTATCGGCCGGGTAAATTATCGGCACCGATATTTGGCATTTTGACGTATATCGGTATCAGCCTCTTTTTATTAGTATCAATCTTTTTTTCTACTACAACTGAACTACATCAACAGATAGGATATTTGCACATATTATACCAGTATTTATAATTAAACAATAAATAATTAGTGAAAATAGACAAACCCTGCTCAAGCACCAGCCCGTTTGCCCTGCAAGAGATAAGCTGCCTTTTTTTTTTCTTAATGCAGCAACACACCCCGCCTCCCTTCCTTTCTCTTCCTTGTGCAGTGTTGGTCGTTTGTACACAATATAGCACTTCTGCTTAGCTTTTGAAACTTAGATTTTTGCCAGGAATTCCAGTTCTCTTTCTTATTTCCCGTCATCTTACCAGTTCAGTTTGTTTTTGCTACTGCAAGATGTGCCTCCTTCCACAGCACTCGGAGCGTGGGCTCATTAAAGGAGTGTGGAAAGTTTCAGATACCATGATTCAATTGAATAACAACGAGTTGATATATCTGCCAAAAATCCAAACTTTGTTTAAATATATTGACAAATAGGAGACTTGTTATACAAGTAAAAAAGAATAGGCAGCAATCTGTTACTCTCTGTAACATCCAACAGCAATGATGTCAGCCAGTTTGAAAAATGTCTCGCCTATAAGCTACGTGAAAGAGCTCCAAATTGTTTTTATTTAAATGTTTGCAATATTTACGGAAAAACCTTATTAAATCCATATACTGCTATAAAATTGGGTAGATGGTGAGTTATTGTAAAATCCCATATTTTAACCAATTTTCCCAAGAGATTTCCCATATTTTCAAATGCAAATATTAATGCTCCTCTGACACGCAGCATTAGACACACGTAAATAAAGGTGTGTCCCCTGAGGTTTTTTAGTGCTAAATTAGCACCACATTAAAAATGTAGCTACTGGTCTGATGTTTCATCAAAAATAATGTTAAAAAACCACAACTTAAAACCTCGTCCAGTTGTTTACTGACATTTACTATTCATGGTTAGATCACTTTTACTGCAAATGGATACCGGCTCCAAATATCGATTATTGGCCTCCATGACTACTAATAATCGGTATCGGCCCTGAAAAAAAAATCCGTATCGGTCGATGTCCAGTTTTAAGAACTCAGTTTGGTTCATTTTGGGTACAGTAAGGGAAAAACATTTAAAACTTAAACTTTTCTTTGCTATATATACACATACATACATGTATAAATAAATACATTTATATTTCTGTCTATATAGATACATAAATACACATACATAAATACAAATATATACACACACACAAATATATATATACTTATACATACACGTATATACACACACACACACACACACACACACATACATATATATATATATACAGTATATATATATATATACATATATATATATATATATACATATTTATATATATATATATACACATACATATATATATATATATATATATATATATATATATACATATTTTTATATATATATACACATATATATATATATATATATATATATATATATATATATATATATATATATATATATATATATATATATATATATATATATATATATATATATACATACATATTTTTATATATATATATATATACATATTTATATATATATATATATATATATATATACATATATATACATATATATATATATATATAAATATATATATATATATATATATATATATATATAAATATATATATATATATATATATATAAATATATATATATATATATATATATATATATATATATATATATATATGTGTGAGTATATATATATATATATATATATATATATATATATATATATATATAATGGGACGGCGTGGCGAAGTCGGTAGAGTGGCTGTGCCAGCAATCGGAGTGTTGCTGGTTACTGGGGTTCAATTCCCACCTTCTACCTTCCTAGTCACGTCCGTTGTGTCCTTGGGCAAGACACTTCACCCTATGCCTCTGATGGCTGCTGGTTAGCACCTTGCATGGCAGCTCCCGCCATCAGTGTGTGAATGTGTGTGTGAATGGGTAATTGTGGAAATACTGTCAAAAGCGCTTTGAGTACCTTGAAGGTAGAAAAGCGCTATACAAGTATAACCCATCATTTATATATATATATATATAGATATATATATATATATGACTCGGGATCTGGAATATTTTTGGTCCAATGTTCACAAAGTACTTATTAAAGGTTTCAACTACTTCTTTCATATTGTAATTTTTTACATTTCCATCTGAGAAGTATTTAGGATAGTCCTTTTTAGCACCATTTTAAATAAAGCTATATAGGATGTCCCATGTTGCTCTCATACTGTATTGTTTTTGGTCTGGTCCAATAATTGACTGTAATATTCTTCTTCCGTATTCGTAGTATGCCACTTAGCTTGTTCTGTTACATTTTGTACTTGTTTTCTGCCTCTGTAGATCTTTGTTTTATAAATGTTCTGGATAATGTATTCTTCTTGTTACAAGCATTTTCAGTTCTTTTTTTATCCATGGTTGATTGTTTTTCTTTTGCTTCTTACTAAGTTTCCTCAATGGACAGTGTTTGTCATAAAGCATCTCGAAGGTATAAAAAAAATACTATATGAATCATCTAGATCATTTTCACTGTATAAATTGTCCCAACATTGATCTGTGATCTCTAAGATCATTCTTGAAAGCTGTCATACTTTGTTCTGTGCATTTTCTTCAAAATTAATTTTTGTCATAAATGTTCCTCTTCTTGTAGTTTCCGTCATTAATTATGAAAACTGGCAGATGATCACTGATGTCGGATATTAGAACACCACTCGTGGTTTTATTATCAAAATCATTAGTAGAAATAATATCTATAGGTGTGGCGCTATGTCCTGAGACTCTGCTTGGCCTTGTGATTTAAGGATATAAACTCAGGCTATACATTGTGTCAATAAAGTCATGTATGGACTTTTGTTTGTTAGGGTTCAAGATGTCAATGCTGAAGTCTCCACATAAGATTTTTTTTTTTTTAATGATTTCAGTAAAAGCTTTAGTAAAGATTGCAAACAAGCAATCCTACTGTCAAAGCCAACGACAGTTGTTGAAGTGTCATTTCCTCTCGTTAGCATTGAGATATTGTGTGGCAGAACGATCGCTGTGGATCGACTACTACCAGTCCAAAATATTCGGAATCCCCCACGTTAGCATTCTGTTCAGTTGTAAACAAATGGCACCAAATGCCATTCTGTCCTTTCAACCATTCCTCAAAGACTCTGTAATTTAGCCTCCAACAAATAACAGGAGTGAGAAACATTCTGGTCACAGAATGTAACCAGAATGCCATTTGTGCCATCTGTTTACAACAGAATGGAATGCTAACGTGGGTGATTCCAACTATTTTGGACTGGTAGTAGTCGATCCACAGCAATAGTTCTGCCACACAATATGTCAATGCTAACGAGGACAAATTACACTTCACCAACTGTTGTTGGCTTTGACAGTAGGATTGCTCGTTTGCATCAAAACAATTGTTATTCTCACTACGATAGGGTCAAACCATCCTTGCCCAGGCACACCCTCCTGGTTTTTAGGGTTTAAATATTTGGGGTTTTGGCATTGACCGATGAAGCCTACTTGGATGAGAGGCTTCACGTCTTCTAAGACAAACCAAATAGTCCAGTTGCGATCTGCCCTGAGATGAC